>NC_083243.1:17755950-17984662 GCF_032191835.1 Heteronotia binoei | reverse complement strand
CGGCTCTCCAGGGTCTCAAGCTGAGGTTTTTCACGCCTATTTGCCTGGACCCTTTTTAGTTGGAGATGCCGGGGATTGAACCTGGGACCTTCTGCTTACCAAGCAGATGTTTTACCACTGAGCCACTGTCCCTCCCTTTGAAGAAGACTTTTGTGAAATGGTATTTGTTATAAATTCTCCGTAGTTTTACAAGCTTAGTTGGTCCCAGCATCCTTTGAAGTTTTGTTTGATTCTAATATATTGTTTCTCCTAGCCTCTTTGTTAGGCTTTTGTATATATTCTTATGTACACTTCACTTGTGCATTTATGTTACAGCACTGAGGTCATAGAGCATACAGAGTTCCTTCACACAGCCAGATACTCAAGTGTCCCCACTGAAATGAAAGCCAGTTTGGTGTAGTGGTTAAGTGCTCAGACTTTTATCTGGGAGAACTGGATTTGATTCCCCACTCCTCCACTTGCAGCTGCTGGAATGGCCCTGGGTGCGCCCCCTTGCTCAGATTGCCCGGAGGTATGGGCTGGGTTGCCACCAGTACGCTGATGACACCCAGCTCTATCTACTCATGGACGGCCTGGCTGTGTCCCAGAAAATCTGGACCTGGTGTTACAAGCCGTGGCTAGATGGCTCAGGCTGAGTGGATTGAAATTGAATCCAGTGAAGACAAAGGTCCTTTGCTTGGGTCAGCGTGGTCCGGGAAGGAAATTCCCTTACTAGCCTTTGACGGTGTGCCCCTGACAGTGGCACACAGGGTCAGAAGCTTGGGGGTACTATTGGAGCCTGCCCTAACCATGGAGGCCCAAATAGCAGCCACTGCCAAGTCTGCATTTTTTCATCTTAGGCGGGCAAGGCAGTTGGCCGCTTTCCTGGAAAACGACGATCTGGCAACAGTGATCCATGCAACGGTCACCTCAAGGTTGGATTACTGTAATGCCCTCTACATGGGGCTGCCCCTGTGCCGAACCCGGAAGTTGCAGCTAGTGCAGAACGCCGCCGCCCGGTTGTTATTGGGGCTCCCTATTTGGGAGCACATTCAGCCGGGGCTTCGGGAACTGCACTGGCTGCCAATAATATACCGAGTTCGGTACAAGGTGCTGGTTATTACTTTTAAAGCCCTATATGGCCTAGGACCTGCTTACCTTAGGGACCGTCTCTTCCAATATGTTCCCCAGAGAATACTGAGATCGGGTTCTCAGAACCTCCTTACAATCCCCGGGCCAAAGGAAGCCCGTCTGAAGACAACTAGGGACAGGGCTTTTTCGATTACAGCTCCCTGCTGGTGGAACCAGCTGCTGGAAGAGGTGAGGGCCCTGCGGAACCTTGGGCAGTTCCGCAGGGCCTGTAAGACAGTCCTCTTCCGGTTGGCATACAACTAATCGGTATCTGAATATTGGAATTTTAAGTCAGTCAGTCAGTCACATTTTATTTGTATCCCACCCTCCCTGCCGAAGCGGCTCAGGGCGGCTAACAACAAAACTCAATGCATACATTGTACAAACTTAATGCATACATTGTAAGGAAGACTGTGGGATAACACACTGACGAATTGTGTTTATTTTATTGTGTAAATTATTAATGTATTTTAATTTTTGATTTATTGTTAGAATTTTGTGTTGCGAGCTGCCCTGGGCCCGCTTCCGTGGGGTAGGGTGGGATATAAGTCGAATGAAATAAATAATAAATAAATAGCTCTTGCAGAGGTTGTCCTTGAAAGGGCTGCTGCTGGGAGAGTCCTCTCAGCCCCACCCATCTCGCAGAGTGTCTGTTGTGTGGTGAGAAGATATAGGAGATTGTAAGCCGTTCTGAGTCTCTGATTCAGAGAGAAGGGCGGGGTATAAATCTACAGTCTTCTTCTTCTTCAATGTCCCATAGTTTCTGGCAGATGAGTGTGTTCCCTGCTCCTCAAGCAACTGGGGAGGGGGGAATGTACTTGTTAAGAGCGACAGACTTTAATTTGGAGAACTGGGCTGGATTCCCCACTCCTCTCCACATGAAGATTGCAGTATGACCTCTCTCAGAACTCTCTCAGCCCCACCTGCCTCACAAGCTGCCCATATGGGGGAGAAACAGTGTGGTGTAGTAGTTAAGAACAGTGGACTCTTATCTTGAGATCCAAGTTTGAATCCCCACTCCTCCTCCGCATGAAACCTGTTGGGTGACCATGGGCTAGTCATGGCTCTCTCAGAACGCTTTCAGCCCCACCTGCCTCACAAAGTGCTTGCTGTGGGGAGAGGAAGGAAAGATTTTATGCTGCTTTGAGACTCATTAAAATAGAGAAAAGTGGGTTATAAAAATCTACCCTCCTCCTCTTTTCTCTGTTTTTGTTGTTGTTCAGCCACACAGTCGAGACTGACTCTTTGCGACCTCATGAACAAAGTCACATCGGGCCCTCCTGTCTCCCACCATCCTCCAAAGTCTGCTCAAATTTGTGTTAGTTACATCAGTAACGCTGTCCAGCCATCTCATCTTTGGCTGTTGCTGACTTCTTTTGCCTTCTGTCTTTCCCAGCATCAGGATCTTCTCCAGTGAGTGCTCCCTTCTCATTTGGTGGCCAAAGTATTTGAGCTTCAGCTTCAGCATCTGACCTTCCAGGGAACAGTCTGGGTTGATTTCCCTTAGGACTGACTGATTTGATCTTCTTGCAGTCCGAGGGACTCTCAAGATTCTTCTCCAGCACCACACCTTGAAAGCATCTTTTCTTGTGCGCTCAGCCTTCCTTATGTCCAGTTCTCACAGCTATACATTACTACTGGGAATACCATCGCTTTGACTATATGGACTTTCGTTGGCAGGCTGATGTCTCTACTTTTTATTATACTGCCCAGGTTCTCTGTACCCTTTCTCTATTTACAAAGTATTATGTAGTGAGTTCAGCCAGCTTGAGGTGAGCAAGAACATTCATTGAACAAGAGCAGAACCGAACACAAACAGACTGCACCACTCCTTATATCCATTTGGCCTGAGTTAAACACGCCCCCTTATAGCTTGGAGAAACGTCGACTGCGGGGTGACATGATAGAGGTTTACAAGATTATGCATGGGATGGAGAAAGAAGAGAAAGAAGAACTTTTCTCCCTTTTTCACAATACCAGAACTCGTGGGCATTCAATGAAATTGCTGAGCAGTCAGCTTAAAACGGATAAAAGGAAGTACTTCTTCACCCAAAGGGTGATTAACACGTGGAATTCACTGCCACAGGAGGTGGCTGCGGCTACAAGCATAGCCAGCTTTAAGAGGGGATTGGATAAAAATATGGAGCAGAGGTCCATCAGTGGCTATTAGCCGCAGTATGTATGTGTGTGTATATATATATATATATATATGTATGTATGTATGTATGTATGTATATATGTTTGTGTGTGTATACACACACACACACACATATTGGCCACTGTGTGACACAGAGTGTTGGACTGGATGGGCCATTGGCCTGTTCCAACATGACTTCTCTTATGTTCTTATGTGTGACCCAAAGTGGTGGACTGGATGGGCCATTGGCCTGATCCAACATGGCTTCTCTTATGTTCTTATGTGTGACACAGAGTGTTGGACTGAATGGGCCATTGGCCTGATCCAACATGGCTTCTTTTATGTTCTTATGTGGCAGCAATCCACCCTATTGGTCTCTCCAGGAGCCTTCATTTGCACTTTCTGAGAGAAATGCCTTGTGTCCTGATTGGTTAGTTCTAAAAGAACAGCCAATCGGAATGTAGGCATCAGGGCAATGACGTATCCTTCAAGGTCAAATCACAGACATAACAAACCAGCAGTCAGAACAACGAATACACAACACAAAACAGCATCGCTGTGCATTCCTAGAGAGTCCCCTAGTTGGGCAGATACCTTTACTTCGCCAGTCGACGGCCTGACTGATAAACATCGATGGGCCTTCAGGTTTGTTAGGAGCGGCAAATGTTCAAAACCCGGCAAATGTTCAAAACCCTGCACCAAATGGATGGCGTTCCCATCCCGCCATGCAAAATTGTTCTTCGTTATGTGTTCAGAACTTCAGTTGTGTGGAAGGAAGGTGTGAATTTACTGGAATGATTGCTACATCTGTTAAACCAAATGCCAACAGCATACGATGAAACCTATTCCATATCTCAGAATATATATGCCGAGTCGTCAGTTTGCTTGATATGTGATGCGCCAAACGCGCTTATTAAAAAAAATCTACTCTGTTATTTTTCTATAACGATCCATATTTTATAAGCTGAAACTGTGTGCAGGAGTGTGCTTGCTTTACTCAGACACTTTGGGCAGCAGTGATTTTCAGAGATTTGTGGAAAGGGTAATATTGAAAGAGGATTGTGAGGAACTCCAAAGGGATCTGTTGAGGCTGGGTGAGTGGGCGTCAACGTGGCAGATGCGGTTCAATGTGGCCAAGTGCAAAGTAATGCACATTGGGGCCACGAATCCCAGCTACAAATACAAGTTGATGGGGTGTGAACTGGCAGAGACAGACCAAGAGAGAGATCTTGGTGTCATGGTAGATAATTCACTGAAAATGTCAAGACAGTGTGCGTTTGCAATAAAAAAGGCCAACGCCATGCTGGGAATTATTAGGAAGGGAATTGAAAACAAATCAGCCAGTATTATAATGCCCCTGTATAAATCGATGGTGCGGTCTCATTTGGAGTACTGTGTGCAGTTGTGGTCGCCGCACCTCAAAAAGGATATTATAGCATTGGAGAAAGTTCAGAAAAGGGCAACTAAAATGATTAAAGGGCTGGAACACCTTCCCTATGAAGAAAGGTTGAAACGCTTAGGGCTCTTTAGCTTGGAGAAACGTCGACTGAGGGGTGACATGATAGAAGTTTACAAGATAATGCATAAGATGGAGAAAGTAGAGAAAGAAGTACTTTTCTCCCTTTCTCACAATACAAGAACTCGTGGGCATTCGATGAAATTGCTGAGCAGACAGGTTAAAACGGATAAAAGGAAGTACTTCTTCACCCAAAGGGTGATTAACATGTGGAATTCACTGCCACAGGAGGTGGTGGCGTCCACAAGCATAGCCACCTTCAAGAAGGGGTTAGATAAAAATATGGAGCAGAGGTCCATCAGTGGCTATTAGCCACAGTGTGTGTGTGTGTGTGTGTGTATATATATATATATATATATATATATATATATATATATATATATATATATATATATTTGGCCGCTGTGTGACACAGAATGTTGGACTGGATGGGCCATTGGCCTGATCTAACATGGCTTCTCTTATGTTCTTATGTTCTTAAAGCAGAGCTCTCAACTTCCTCTTTTAGAGCAAGGACAACGACATGATGGAAACCTTGAACAGACTTCATTTTTCTGAGTGATGCTGTCAGGCAGCCCAATCTTATTGCCTATGTGCTATCAGGATGTGCACCATGTGCTCCCTGATTGGCCAAGCTCTATCTTCACAGCAATGGTGCAGCCAATTGGAAGACAAATGGTCATAGAGTCATAGAATCATAGAGTTGGAAGCGACCTCCAGGGTCATCTAGTCCAACCCCCGCACAATGCAGGAAACCCACAAAAATACCTACCCCAAATTCACAGGATCTTCATCGCTGTCAGATGGCCATCTAGCCTCTGTTTAAAAACCTCCAGGGAAGGAGAGCCCACCACCTCCCGAGGAAGCCTGTTCCACTGAGGAACCGCTCTAACGGTCAGGAAGTTCTTCCTAATGTTGAGCCGGAAACTCTTCTGATTTAATTTCAACCCATTGGTTCTGGTCCTACCTTCTGGGGCCAGAGAAATCAATTCCACACCATCCTCTATGACAGCCCTTCAAGGTCGTGGGGCTTTTTTTTGTAGCAGGAACTCCTTTGCATATTAGGCCACACCCACGTGATGTAGCTAATCCACCTGGAGCATATACTAAAAGCTCTGTAAGCTCTTGGGGGATTAGCTACATCAGGGGTGTGTGGCCTAATAGGCAAAGGAGTTCCTGCTACAAAAAACCAAACCAAACCCTGAGCTGTCATCAAAAAAGGTGTATGGGTGGGAGGGATTCTCACAAAATATTGGCATCCTCCTCCTGAAAGCAGGTTTTTTTAAAAACTGAAAACAAACTGAGCTCTCATATTTTAGCAATACAAATAAAGCTACCAGCATAGGCTCCACATACTGGCCAGCCACCAAAAAGGCAATGAGGACAGGGAGAGAACAGCCTACATGATATTAATCATACTACTACATTTATTAAGCCCTGACCTGGATAGCCCAGGCTAGAACAATCTGGTTGGATCTCAGAAACTAACCAGGGTCATTGGTTGTAGATTTTCCAGGCTGTATGGCCATGGTCTTGGCATTGTAGAACCTGATGTTTCACTAGCTGTGACTGGCATCCTCAGAGGTATAACACAGAAGGCTAGAGTTCTCTCTGTGTCAAAGTGAGAAGAAGATGTTGGGGTAGTGCTAGGTCATTATCTTGTAGGAGTTTCCCAGGCTGTGACATGTTCATGGAGCTTTCCTGAGGAGGTTCTTTTGCATATGGATTGGCTGTGAAATTCTAATCTTATCTGTTTTTCAGGACTGGAAACCATGCCCTATTCATTTTTAACCAGGATCAGCCCTGGACAGTATTTCAATGGGAGACCACCAAGGAAGTCTAGGACTAGAATGCAGAGGCAAGCAAGGACAAACTATCTCTGAAATCTCTTGTCTTGAAAACCACAGGGGTGTCAAACTCATTTGCTATGAGGGCCAGATCTGACATAAATGAGACCTTGTTGGGCTGGGCCATAGAAAAAAGACAGACTTGGCTCAGTAGCTCTGCTGTGCGATTGAGCCTCACCATACAATTGATTGAGCTAGTATCTATTGGAAATTTGATCAAGTTGTCTTAGTTGACATCAAAAAGAAAAATCGAGCAGATTGGCTCTTCGAGGAAGCATTTATGCAAAATGTGATCCAAGTTGACGGGCACGTAAGGGAACATCACCTTTGGAGCCAGGATTTATAAGGAATTTGGATACCACACGGGATTAAACAAGAAAGGAGAAGCACTGGACATTCTCTGGACACTGATATATTGTGGATCCTTTCCTTTTGTTAAACTTTTTAATATACTGTGTATTTGATATTATTTGAAATTAATATAGACTTTAAGAATTATTTTGTATATATTTTATGGTGGGTTTTGTACACAGTGGTTTTTGTTTTCTTCTTCTTGTGCGATTGAGCCTGGCAAAGGAAGCTATTACACCCCCCCCCTTTCTCCCCAAGGGAAGAGCCTCAGCCAATGGAGAATACAGAGGCTTTGCTCTGTAGCTCCTGTGTGATTGAACAAGCCCTGCAAAGCAAGCTGTTATGGAGCAGATAACAGTCAGTTGCTTGGGGGCCTGATTCGGCCCCCGGGCTGCATGTTTGACACCCCTGCCCTGCAGGGTCACCATAAGTGGGCTGCAGCTTGATAGCAATTTTAAAAAGAAAAAGAATACATTTAAACTGCTTGCTAAAAAGTTCTGATGAAAATCTCCAATATGTTGCAATTAATTATTTCTAATACTCCTCTCTCTCGCTCTCTCTCTTTCTCTCTGTGCTAACACGCTCTCTGGAAGAAGCACCAGGCATTAATGATCAGCAAGACCTGTCAAGAGTGATTCTAAAAACGAAAGAGCAAAATTTACACTACTAATATCTTTTCTATCACTCACCATTAAAGATGCATGGGGGTCGAAGTCCGCTTGAACATGCTCATTTCTGTAATGGCCAGAATGAGCCCAAGGGTAATGCATGGATAATTTATCCCACACCAGGAGCTCCCAGTGCTTTTGGCTAACTGAAGACCAAAACAGCTTGAGAGTCCCCAAAGGCAGAGCTAATTAGATATTTTTGTCTATGTAAATCTACCCGTTACCACCTCAGTCCTTGTCAGGCGTCTGATGACGTCAGCTGCAGCCCATGAAAATTCATACCAGAGTAATTCATCTCCAGGAATTTCCAACTTGGGCATTGAGAGAAGCAAGCATAAGCATTGAGTCGCTGGAAACGTGGTGTTGGAGGAGGGTTTTGCGGATACCATAGATGGCTAAAAGGACAAATAAGTGGGTCCTGGATCAATTCAAGCTTCAGGCCTCCCTAGAAGTTAACTAAACTGAAGATCTCACACTTTGGTCACATTATAAGACAATAGTCACTAGGATAGACAATAGAATCATAGAGCTGGAAAGGTCCAACCCCCTGAACAATGCACAATCTCCCCCCACACACACTCAGCGACTCCTGTCCCATGCCCAGAAGATAGCAAATAATGGTGGGGAAGCTGAAGGCAGGAGAAAAAGAGGAAGACTCAACATGAGATGGACAGACTCAGTCAAGGCAACCGTGGCTCTTTGTTTGCAAGACCCGTGAAAGGCTGTTGATGATAGGATATTATCAGGCCTTGGGTTCAGCAGGAGCTCCCAGAAGTGCAGCTCCTGAACCTTTCTGAGGGTTCCCCCTCCTCCTCCCCACCTTGTCCATTGAATAGTAGGTGCAGCTGCATAACAGTCCCCTGCATGAGCTGCACCACCTATTTTTCTACAAAGCGACCCCTGGATATTATTGAGGTCATTCATTCGTATGGGTCACCATAGGTAGGAAACAGTTTGATGGTATTTAACACACACACACACACACACAAACATGAGCGTACCATCTCTGTCTCCCACTTACATGTGACCTCTGGCTAATGTGCACAATACGAGCACTCTTGGGCACTCGATGCGATTAATGAACAGTAGACTTAAGAACAGATGAAAAGAAGCACTTATTCACCCGAAAAGGAATTAACAGGTAGAATTCACTGCCACGGAAATTTGTGGCAGCTACAAGCACAGACAGCTTCAAGAGGGGATTGGATAAACATATGGAGCGTACAGAGGTCTATAGGTGGCAATTAGCCACAAGGTCTAGATCAGGGATGGCCAATGGTAGCTCTCCAGATGTTTTTTGCCTACAACTCCCATCAGCCCAGTCAGTATGGCCAATGGCTGGGGCTGATGGGAGTTGTAGGCAAAAAACATCTGGAGAGCTACCGTTGGTCACCCCTGATCTAGATGGAATACTCTGTCTGGGGCAAGTGATGCGTATTCTTGGTGCTTGAGGGGCAAGGGTGGGAGTTCTGACCCTCCTGGTGGCACCTGGACTTTGGCCACTGTGTTGGATTGGATAGGCCATTGGCCTGAAAAAGCATGGCTTCTCTTGCGTTCTTAAGTTCATTTGCCCTTCTTTGTTGTGCTGTTGTGTTGGACCAGCTAAAAGTCTACATACACAGCTAGATTTGAATCCAGTAGCACTTTAATGACTGAGAAAATTTTGGGAGTATAAGCTTTCGAGAATCAAAGCTCCCTTCACCAGGTACACCAACGACACACAATGACATGTATACCCCAGGGTGGAATTCTAGTAGGAGCTCCTTTGCATATTAGGCCACACCCCATTGATGTAGCCCAACCCTCCAAGAGCTTCCGAGGCTCTTTTTTGTAAGCTCTTGGAGGATTGGATACATCAGGGGTGTGTGGCCTAATATGCAAAGGAGCTCCTGCTAGAATTCCACCCCTGTATATACCTATGTCAACATAGCTAAGCTTGTGATACTCCAGCTGGGGCCTGTAGATGTCCTAGAATTAGAAACCCATCATTGGACAACAGAGGTCAGTTCCCCTGTAGAAAACGGCGGCTTTGGAGGGTGGACTCTGTGGCATTAGACCCTGCTGAGGACTCTCCCCTCCCCAGAGACATTTCCAAGCTCCGCCCCCAAATCTCCAGGGATTTCCCAACATGGAGTTGGCAACCCTATCTGTCTCCCATGAGGACTTGCAAGGGAGAGGAAACCACATTTTCCCTTCCTCCCCAAATCCCTCTCCTGTTTCCTGAGGAGGTTCTTTTGCGTTTGGATTGGCTGTGAAATTCTAATCTGTGAAATCGATTTCCCTAGGGTATAATGGAGAATTGATCTGTAGATATCTGGGGCTCGGGGGGGGGGGGGCGTATTATTTGAGGTAGAAACACCAAATTTTCAACATAGCATTTAGTTCCTCTCCTGACCCCCTCACCTTCCTCCTCCTTTCCCATTTTTTCACCCTTCCCCAATCCTCCTAGCCATAAGTTTCTCCCCTCCACTCAACCAAGACGTTCTTTTTCAGTTTACATATCACAACATTTTTTCCCAATGCCTGCATATATGTTTATATCAATTTACTTTGGAGAATGGGGTAATCATACAGCTTCCCCCCCCCTCCCCCAGTGTCACATACTTTTCTCAGGGGGCAGTTAAACCCTGTATATTTTTAAAAATATCTTTGTATTTTACATTTTTTGGCTGATATGGGGCAATTCACAGGAACCTAGACCACAGCCCTAGGGTTGCCAATCCCCAGTGGCAGGAGGGGATCCCCCGGTTTGGAAATCCTCCCCCCCATTTCAGGGTCATCAGAAAGTGGGAGGAGGGAAATGTCTGCTGGACACTCCATTATACCCTATGGAAATCGATTCCCCTAGAATATAATGGAGAATTGATCTGTAGATATCTGGGACTCAGGGGGGGGGGGCTAGAGGTCTCTCTGTGTCTAAGTGAGAAGATGGTGGGGTAGTGCTGAGTCATTATCTTGTAGGAGTTTCCCAGGCTGTAACATGTTCATGGAGGAGCTTTCCTGGGGAGGTTCTTTTGCATATGGATTGGCTGTGAAAATTCTAATCTGTGAAATCGATTTCCCTAGGGTATAATGGAGAATTGATCTGTAGATATCTGGGGCTCTGCGGCGGGGGGCTATTATTTGAGGTAGAAAACACCAATTTTTCAACATAGCATTTAGTTCCTCTCCCGACCCCCCCCACCTCCAGTTTCAAAAAGATTGGACCAGGGGGTCCAATCCTATGAGCCCCAAAAGAAAGTGCCCCTATCCATTATTCCATATGGAGGGAAGGCATTTAAAAGGTATGCAATCCCTTTAAATGTGATGGCCAGAACTCCCTTCAGAGTTCAATCGTGCTCATCACAGCCTTGCTCCTGGCTCCACCTCCAAAGTCTCCTGGCTCCACCCCAAAAGTCCCCAGATATTTCTTCAGTCAGACCTGGCAACCCTACCTGTGCACCTGCCTAGCTTGTGGCTTTTTCTATCTGCAAAGGAAGCGAGGTTCATCCATTCCTATGAGATACATGACGCAAGAGATGAATCTGTAGTTTATGTGTGATTAACAAAGACACCAATTGCATGGATGAAAGGAAGGCAAAGGTCACAGGTCATGAGATTCCTGTGCCGTTCTGGAGTCTGTAATCGTACAAACGTCTTGACGCCAGCTGGATTTTGTTCCATCTAATTTTCCATCCTCTCCCACAATAAACAGTTCTCCATGATTTATTGGGGCAATTACTGAGCTCCTGCAATTTAGGAGAGTTGAGGAGACAGGTTGGTCCTAAACCCAGCAAGAGTACATTGTGCCGGCCAAGCAGTGTTCCCTCAACAAATTTTGGTCCAAGACCGTTTGGGCATTATATCCGTCAAAGCGACGGCTTTCAAAGTTATCGGGGAGAAGAGGAGGGCCGGCGCGCAATTCATCTTCTAGGGGACGTGCCGGGAAGAGATGGATTGGGACTCTTCTCGGCACTTTCGAACGAATGCGCCGATCTGTCATCTTAGAAGCTCTTTTTAATGCTACGTTTTCAGCTGAAGTCAGGCTGTTGGCGGTGGAGGAAATTACTTGAGCAGCACTTCTAAATAACTGGGACAGTTTGCTGATGGAATTACATTGTGCTTTGACCTAGTTCTGACTATGTATGTAGGGAGGTCCAAATATGTCTTCTTCTCTTTCTTTTCATATGCCATTGACATTTGTGTTTGATCCCCTCCCCCCATTTTACTCATTTCCAGGGCTTTTTCGGTAGAAAAAGTCCAGCAGGAACTCATTTGCATATTAGGGCCACACCCCTGATGCCATGCCAGCCGGAACTTGCGCTCCTGTTCAAAAAAACCCCTGCTCATTTCCAGTATGAGCTCTGGCTTTATTTAACATGAGAGAAAACAAAGTGTACTGGTAGGGTTGCCAGGTCTGTGTTGGAAAATACCTGGAGACTTTAGGGGTGGAGGGCAGGGTTTGGGGAGGAGCCTCAGCATGGTAGAATGCCAGAGTGTCCACCCTTCAGAGCAGCCATTTTCTCCAGGGACAATATAAGATAACCACCGGAAGCAATAAAACTTTCACGCAAATTGTGTAAATATGCATTTTTAGTGAAGTTAAACAAAAACAGAACTAAGGAACACTGAACATTCTTGAAATTTGCCCCATGAAGTCTTTCAACAGTCACAAAGAATTATGGCCTCTTCAAATAGGACTTAATGAAGACACGGGTGAAGTCTTTTAATTTCTTAGTGTTCCACTCCTGACGGTGCGGAGAGAATAAGGAACCGCTTTAAAAAGGACTCCTCACGGTTTCAATAGTTAGTTCTTCCTCAGCCTCTTTCTCCTGATGTTACACAGAGCCACAGCTCTACTTTTTACAACATGGATCCACGCATGCTCTAATTTGCTGCTACCGGCTCGAATACCATGGAAGTTTGCTGGTTGACCTTGGGGCATCTAATGGCAAGCTGCCTTGAGCAGGATTCTGAAGAGCCAGCACAGAAATATTCTACATAGATACGTGTACTCCTTCTCAGCCTGAGGAACCGCTCTAACTGTCAGGAAGTTCTGGGGCAACAGAAAACAATTCTGCACCATCCTCTATATGACAGCCCTTCAAGAACTTGAAGATGGTTATCATCAGGCCTCATTTTGGTTATCATCACCTCTAAATCTTATTGTGCTCTTTCTTTCTTTACCCCCTCCCCAAAAATACTTGCTTCTGGGCTCTATTGTTCAAACCCCCTGTGAGAGTTTTGCTGAACTCTTCAGATTTGACAAACTTTCCCCCCACAAAAATGGGGAAATGATCAAAACACATAAAGCAGACAGGTGGAAATCTTCACATTGGAGAAAGTAATTTAAAAAGTATGATGGGAGTAAGGTTTTATTATGACCATTATAATTCAAGAAGCATTTTAAGGTAGATGCTGAGCTGATATCATCGAGTACACCTTCTGGTGATGTAGGGGTGTGTGGCATCTGCAAATGAGTTGTGCTAATGAGCTCTGGCACCTCTGTTTATAGAAGAAGAAGATGATGATGATGATATTGGATGTATACATGTCCCTACACTCTGAATCTCAGAGTCTCAGAGTGGCTCACAATCTCCTTTATCTCCCCACCCCACAACAGACACCCTGTGAGGGTGGGCCTGAGAGAGCTCACAGAAGCTACCCTTTCAAGGACAGCTCTGCGAGAGCTATGGCTGACCCAAGGCCATTCCAGCAGGTGGGCCTGAGAGAGTTCTCACAGAAGCTGCCCTTTCAAGGACAGCTCTGTGAGAGCTATGGCTGACCCAAGGCCATTCCAGCAGCTGCAAGTGGAGGAGTGGAGAATCAAACCCAGTTCTCCCAAATAAGAATCTGTGCACTTAACCACTACACCAAACTGACTCTCATATCACTTCTTTGCATGCAGGAGATCCCAAGTTCAGTCCCCAACATCTCCAGTTAAAGGAGCTGGCAATAGGTGATGTGAAATATCTTCGCCTGAGCCCCCAGAGAGCTGCTGCCAGTCTGAGTAGACAGTACTGACTTTGATGGACCAAGTTCTGATTCTGATTTGGGGAATGGATAAGCACATGGAGCAGAGGTCCATCAGTGGCTATTAGCCACAGCTTATTGTTGGAACTCTCTGTCTGGGGCAGTGATGCTCTGTATTCTTGTGCTTGGGGGGGGGGGGTATAGTGGCAGGACTTCTAGCCCCACTGGTGGACCTCTTGATGGCACTTGGTTTATTTGGCCACTGTGTGACACAGAGTGTTGGACTGGATGGGCCATTGGCCTGATCCAACATGGCTTCTTTTATGTTTTTATGTTCTGGGCAAGGCAGCTTCATTGGTGTTCATGCATCTACAGCACACTTTGTGACATTAGAAGCATTCAAGGAAGCACAGGGCCATCCATCTTCGGAAGCCAGATAGGAAGAGCCGGCCTCTGTCTGAGTGGGGTGTGAGCAAAGCTGTCTGTCGCTAATCCTCCGCGGAGCTCCTTGTTAGCCATGATGATAACGGCTGTGCAAGGTCGGCTGTGGCTTCTCGAATGGAAATCAAAAACCTCCCACCTTCTGACATGTCTCTGCAGCCGAGCCTCATTTCCTTCCCCGTCTGAAAGGAGCCAGCCTCGAACGCTGTTGCAGAGAAACGATTTATTTACTGGGTATAGTGCTGCTGCAGAGAGAGTTCATTAAAGCCAGGGGCTCGAAGATGCTCGTGAAGCGAAATGTCATCCGTGCGGTTGCCTTCCTAGCTTCTCATGCAGCAGTCTACCCACATGCGTGCCCCCCTTCTTGCCAACTTGAAAATCAGCAGAGCTCTTCTCCGGTCAATTACCAGAGGTAGGCGAGGAAGAAATGCCCTCTCAAAGCCTGGCTCGCCTTGATCAAAACCAATTGACTTCCAGCCTGGAATGGTTTCTCCTCCTCATCAGGACTTATTCTGGCTAGCAATTCAGAATTACTCTTGTGCCAAAGGATGGCTTGACCCCTAGTGGAAAGCCTGAGGAGTTAGCTAGTCACCAACAAATCCTTGAACTAATGATATGATATGATATGATCGCCATCTTCAAGGTCTTGAAGGGCTGCCATATAGAGGATGGTGTGGAGTTTTCTGTGGCCCCAGAAAGTTGGACCAGAACCAACAGGTTGAAATTAGAAGAGTTTTTGGCAAAATATTAGGTAGAACTTCCTGACCATTAGAGCAGTTCCTGAATGGAACAGGCTTCCTCGGGAGGTGGTGGGCTCTCTTTCTTGGAGGTTTTCAAGCAGAGGCTAGGTGGCCTCTCTGTGAACTTTGGCAGATCATGAGCAGGAGGGCAGGAAGGGTTGCATCAGTGCTTAGTTCTTGTAGCCCCTTCTTACATGCGTCAGGAAATGTAGGTCAGTGAGATTGTGATCAGGCAGCAATTTTTCTCCAGGCCAGTTTGGCCAGGGATCCTGGAGGGTTTTTTGCCATCTTCTGGGTTTGGAGCAGGAGTCACTGGGGGTGTTGGGGGGAGGTATTCGTGAATTTCCTGTATTGTGCAGAGAGTTTCCTGTATTGTGTAGAGGGTTGAACGGAGAGCCAGTTTGGTGTAGTGATTAAGTGTGCGGACTCTTATCTGGGAGAGCCAGGTTTGATTCCCCACTCCTCCACTTGCACCTGCTAGCATGGCCTTGGGTCAGCCATAGCTCTGGCAGAGGTTGTCCTTGAAAGGGCAGCTGCTGTGAGAGCCCTCTCCAGCCCCACCCACCTCACAGGGTGTCTGTTGTGGGGGAGGAAGGTAAAGGAGATTGTGAGCCGCTCTGAGACTCTTCGGAGTGGAGGGTGGGATATAAATCCAATATCTTCTTCATCTTCTATCTTCTTCTTCTTGAACTAGATGACCCTGGATGTGCCTTCCAACTCTATGATTCTAATGGCTTCAAAAATTAAAGGAATGACTCCAAGGGCTTGGATGAATTCAATCATGCCTGTCCCAACCTTGCTCTGTCCCAAAGTCTCCTGGCTCCACCCCCAAAGTCCCCAGATATCTCTTGAGATGGACTTGGCAACCCTAAACAAGAGAGGGAAGAGCCATCAATACAAGAACCAACAGAGTTCACCAGGAGGATCACACACCCAAGACCTAAGTAGGCAAAACAACTGCTCTCCCAGAACCGCAGAATTCATGGAACACTTGTCAATCATCCTGCTCCTTTACTCACCCTGTCCCCTGGCATCTCTAGAGTGGCATAAAAAGCTACCACTTCCTAAGCAGTAGAAGATCTCCCAAGCACTTCTCTGCCACTTTCCCCGGCCATCTGAATGTCCAGGGAGTACCTGGAAAGTGCATCTCAAGCACTTGAGCTGTCTGACTGCTCCTTTCTGGGGCCTGGAGATCTCCCACTTTTACAACTGATCTCCACCAGGTAGAGATCAGCTCCCCCGGAGAAAATGGCTACTTTGAAGAATGGAGTCTATGGCTGTTTCTACACTTGACAGAAGATCCTCTCTCGGTGTGCATTTAAAATGTTCCTCTGCATTGCATACCGCCGTCACTTCTTTCTTGCTTTGCAGTACCTTAAGTCGTCTACTCTCATTTTCTTGAATTGGCACTGAAAGCGGCTTCACCCCGGAGTTGCTCCTCACTTTACAAGAGTACTTTTGAACAGGCGTTTTCTGCAGGCGGATTCAAAGCTCATAAAATCAGAATTGACCCTGAGTGTAGCAACAGCCTGTGTTGGAATTTAGCAAGTTAGCCACACTTCAGTAGTTAGTCAATGGGAAGTCACATGTGTCTGTTGTAACCAATCTGTTAGTTAAAGAGAAAGCCCACAAATGTTTGTAGGAGGTCTTTGTTAAATCACCTGGAAGTGAGTATTGTGATTAGAAATCAATGTATTGAGTGTTCTGCATTTTATGGCCTCTCTTCCCCTCTTTGTCTAAGTTTGGAAAAGAGAAGCCATTCTGAGTATTGTTCTCTAACAGTAAAGGTGTAGAAGCTAGTGTCTGCTATTTTCTTCCCAGTTTACCCTTCCCTCATAGTTTTAAGTAAAGCAATCATATTCATTTCAACACACACATGTTCTCTGCGTATTCTTTGCTGTGCTGCTCATTTCAAACTCTGCTCAATAATATTTTTCTCTAAGAATATCCAACAGAGGTCAGCTCCCCTGGAGAAAATGGCTACTTTGAGGAATGGAGTCTATGACATTGTACCATGCTGAGGCCCCTCCCCTCCCAAACCCCGCCCTCTCCCAGATCCACCCCCAAAGTTTCCAGGTATTTTCCAACACAGAGCTGGCAAGCCTGCAACCCAACCAGGTCTTGCACAGTTTCTCAGTGCGGATGACCCTGTCTTTTCAGAATCGAGGGAGGCATTTTGATATTGTTTTGGAAACCGTATGGCAGGGTGTCAAACATGTGACCCAGTGCCCAAATCAGGCCCCTGGAGGGCTCCTATCAGCTCCCTGAGCAACTGGCTCTTGTCTGCTTCTCCCTCTCTCTTGCTTTCTTGTGGATCTTAGCTTGCTTTGCCAGGCTTCCTCAATCACACAGGAGCTTACAGAGCAAAGCCTCTATTTTCTCCATTGACTGAGGCTCCTCCCTTGGGCAGGAAGCAGGGGAGGCAGAGCTTGCTTTGCCAGGCTCTCTCAATTGCATAGCAGAGCTACTGAGCCAAGCCTCACTTCCTTCTATTGGCTGAGGCTCCTCCCTCTCCTGGTCTCCTGGGGAAGGAAGGAAAGAGCCAGAACTTCCTTTGCTCAGTTCCCTGGATCCCATGGGAGAAATACAAAGAAAGCACCTTTAAGACCAACAAGCGCTAATGTTTTAAGGTTTTTTTAAAAAAAAACAACTTTTGTTGTTAGGGTTTGTAGAATCTTTCGGGATCAAGTGCCGTGTTCTACTGGAGAAAGTTTTCCTTCCAGACGTTTCGTTCTCAGCTGCGGAGAACATCCTCAGTGGTATTGCAGCCGGAGCAGGCGCTCAGACCTTCTTGGCTGCTGTGCATTGAGTGGGGCCAGGGCTGCTGGAGAGCTGCTATTTCTAGGCTGGAGGGGGTGTGATGAAAGGGCAATTGTTTTGTGGATGTGCCCATTGTTTGGTGGGGCTTCCTGGAAGGGTAGTGATAAGGAAACTGGCTGTTGTATGTGACCATTGTTCTGTGTTAATTGCTGGGAAGGTTGGAAGGGGTTTGAAGATAAGGAAGATGGTTGTTGACTGTGCTGATTGTTCTGTGGAATTTGCTGGTTGTTCTGAGACTTTCTGCAATTTATAGTCTGTAGGGTGCTTTGCAGAGCTGGGTACCAAGACTTTTGTTGTGTTTGTGTCTTTTAAAAAGTTTATATCTCTGCTACCTAATCTTAAATAGGAACACACCTGGCCCAGCCCAACATGGCCTGGCCCGACAAGGTCTCATTTATGTCAGATCCGGCCCTCATAACAAATGAGTTCGACACCCCTGCCCTACAGATTTTCATTACATCAAGAACGAGAGAGAAAGAGTGTGCTTCAAATCCCACAGCCCTCCCGGATCCCGTTGTTATTTTCCTGAAAGCGTTTAAAATTAGCCGGCTGATCAAATGATTCACTGAGCCAGAGGAAGATCACATGAGGCCTATCGTTCCTCACTAGGGGAAAGCACGTGTACGCCTGGAAAAGAATATTAATAGCATTAAACCTTGTACTAGAGACAATCGGGAGTGCTCTGTAACATCACGCTCGCAAACGTGGGTTTTGAAATATACCCCTCCGTGGCCCAGAAGCAGAATAACTGGAAAGCTCTAATAATAGTAATAATGGTCAGCATTTATACAATGTTGCAGTCTAAAGCACTTTGCCTGCATCGATGTCCTGTAATCTCTATAATGACCCCCTAAAGTAGGTTAGTGTTCGTTGTCCCTCCGTTTTCAGGTGGGAAACTGACAGCACGATCCTAACCAATGTTCCCTCTAAGCTGCAGAGTCTTGTGAGCAAAAATTCTACTTTGTGAGCTACTGGCATTAAAGTTGTGAGCTACTAGCCTTAAAGCTGTGAGCAATAGCATAAATTACTGTGCTCTGGGGTCATCCTTCCTGAGCTAAGACAAAAATGTGTGAGCTGGAGGTTGAAAATCTGTGAGCTAGTTCACACTAACTCAGCTTAGGGGGAACACTGAACCTAATTAGAGTCCCCCTTTTTAAGTCAGTTGAAATCAAAGTGCCTAGAAGGGTGTTAATTCAGTTTAGAATGACGCTGTGAGAGAGAAGGTAGCTTGCCCAAGGTTGTTGAATGAATGGGTGTATGACAAGGGGAGGATGTTTCATCCCGACGACTTCCATCAATTATGAGACTGATGTGACCGATTTAACCAGCACTCCATTAAAAATCCATCACCCCATCACTGTTTCTGTTTTCAAAATATACCCTTCAGAAAATGGCACAGTAGGCAAAGGGAAGGATTAAACAAAAGTTGGTTTATTAAAACAAACTGGCAGGGAAAAGGATTGATATATACATAGGTTTGGGGGCTTTAGCAGATATAAGTAAAAAGGTAAAAGTAGTCCCCTGTGCAAGCACCAGTCGTTTCCGACTCTGGGGTGACGTCGCATCATGATGTTTTCATGGCAGACTTTTTACAGGGTGGTTTGCCATTGCCTTCCGCAGTCATCTACACTTTGCCCCCAGCAAGCTGGGGACTCATTTTACTGACCTCAGAAGGGTGGAAGGCTGAGTCAACCTTGAGCCGGCTACCTGAACTCAACTTCTGCCGGGATCAAACTCAGGTCGTGAGCAGAGCTTGGACTGCAGTACTGCAGCTTACCACTCCGTGCCACAGGGCTTGTAAACAGATGAAAACAGACAGTTAAAACTGCACACAGAACTTCTTTTGGGGTAACTCGCTACACACAATACAGTGTTTCTCTGAAAGTTGCTTCACTTTCCTTAAAGATCTCAAGGATCTTTCCGGTTTAACTCTTGATGGCTGGACTATATTTCTAGATAACGTTTCTACTTCACAACTTCACACAGATTCTCTCACTAAAACTGCCATGAAAGACCAAGGTCCCTGCACTAGACCTTCTCCTCTTGCGTGGTCATTATTATCTGCCTGTTCAGACCAGTAACCTGGGCTTTTGGCACCTTTTGAGGGCCTTTCACTGTCGCCTCAAAATCCCTTTCCCAAAGCCTGATCTGAAGGCCTTTTCGTCTTTCCCCCTTTGAATACTAAGCTTCCAAAAGGAACTGTCCCCTCCCCAAAGAGGAGAGCCAGTTTGGTGTAGTGGTTAAGTGTGCGGACTCTTATCTGGGAGAACCGGGTTTAATTCCCCACTCCTCCACTTGCACCTGCTGGAATGGCCTTGGGTCAGCCATAGCCCTGGCAGAGGTTGTCCTTGAAAGGGCAGCTGCTGTGAGAGCCCTCTCCTGCCCCACCCACCTCACAGGGTGTCTGTTGTAGGGGAGGAAGGTAAAGGAGATTGTGAGCCGCTCTGAGACTCTTCGGAGTGGAGGGCGGGATATAAATCCAATATCTTCTTCTTCTTCAAAGATGTGATTATTTGATTGACCAATGCAGAGACTATTCTTCACTTCATGGGCTCTTCATTAGACTCTGCCTTGTGACTTTTATAACACTCTAGAGCATGGGTGTCAAACTCATTTGTTATGAGAGGCAGATCTGACAAAAATGAGATGTTGAGTCAAGCCATGTCAGGTTGGGCCGGGCAATGCGGTTACCTATATAAGATAAGGTAGCAGAGAGATACACTTTATAAAGGATACAGACAAACTCAATTAAACAGGGGACATTTTGTAGAAAAATAAGTGGTGGGATTGTTATGCAGCTGCACCTACTATTCAATGGACAAGGAGGTAGAACTCTCAAAAGGAGGAGGTGGAACCCTCAGAAAGGTTCAGGAGCTGTGCTCCTCTGAGCTTCCACTGAATCCAAGGCCTGCGATTAAATATTTTTTATATTAAAAAAAACCCCTTAAAACATGCTTAAAACGTTAGCACTTGTTGATCTTAAAGGTGCTTTCTTTGTATCTCTCCTGTGTGATCCAGGGAACTTGGCAAAGGAAGCTCTGGCTCTTTCCTTCCTTCCCCAGGGAACCAGGAGGGGGAGGAGCCTCAGCCAATAGAAGGAAAAGAGGCTTGGCTCAGTAGCTCTGCTATGTGATTGAGAGAGCCTGGCAAAGCAAGCTATCCCTCCCCCGTTCCTCCCCAAGGGAGGAGACTCAGGCAATGGAGAATATAGAAGCTTTGCTCTCTATCTCCTGTGCAGTTGAGCAAGCCTTGCAAAGCAAGCTGGGATGCAATGAGGAAGCAAAAGAGAGGGAGAAAGAAGCCACAACAGCTCATGGGCCTGATAGGAGCCCTCTGAGGGCCTGATTCGGACCCCGGGCCACATGTTTGACACCCGTGCTCTAGAGAGCATCACCAAAAGACCACCGCTCTCTTCTCCAGTCAGTCTTTAACTCACTTCAGCTTGGTAACTGCCTTTTTCAACTGCCACTCTCCTTTGACAGTTTGAAGCAGCCCACCAATGAGAGTGAGTTCAGTCAGCTGTCACTCAACAGCCCTTAGCATGCATATAGCTGCTGTTCATCACAGAGGTGAAATGTGACTTCCTTGACAGTCAATGCATTGGATCGGCTCTGCAACGGTTTCACTAAATCAGAGGTCCTCAGCCTTTTCACTCCTGTGGGCACCTTTGGAATTGTGAAAAGGATGGTGGGTGCAACGACAAAATGGCTGCCACAGGAGACAGAGCTGATGACAAAATGGCTGATGCAGGTGGCACAGCCATACACACAGAGAAGGCCCAAGCGTAGGGAGAGGAGATTGGCAGCTCTAGCTCAAGACCTTTGACTAAAGAATGTTAATTTACTTTAGCCGCTGTGGATTTTTTCCTTAGTGGGCTTTTCACAAGCAAGGGTGAAGTCTGAGAGACCTGAGAAAGTAGGTAGGGTTAAAACGAGCGGTCGTATTATTTGTTTTAGAAAGGTTATATCCCATCTCCACAAAGCCCTGCTTGAGGCAGTTCGCAAAAGCTGAACAATAAGACAAAATCATTTAAACAAGAATCAATGCTAAAACTATAAAAACAAGGCATTAAAAAGCAAGCATGGAAAAGCCTCTGAGTGGGTTTGCTAAAATAGGCTAGAAGCAACTTTAAAAGATTGGGGGGGGGGGGGGGGAGACAGGTAAAAGCTTAGGTGAAAAATCAATGTTTTTGGTGATCACCTAAAGAAAGGTGAAGTAAACACAGTATTGTTGTTGTTCAGTCGCACAGTTGAGTCTGAATCTTTGCGACCCCATGGACAAAGTCATGCCAGGGCCTCCTGTCTTCCACCATCCTCTGAAGTCTGCTCAAATTCATGTTTGTTACATCAATAACGCTGTCCATTCGTCTCATCTTTTGCCGTTCCCTTCTTCTTTTGCCTTCTGTGTTTCCCAGCATCAGGATCTTCTCCAGGTGGCCAAAGTATTTCAGCTTCAGCTTCAGCATCTGACCTTCCATGGAACAGTCCGGGTTGATTTCCCTTAGGACTGACTGACACACACAAATAGTCAAGTTTAATACGGTCATAGACCAGTCAAATTAGATACAAATAACTTAATAAAATACAATCAGGAAAACAATAATCAGAATAAAACATACACAGTATGATATAATTTCCCTCCAGAACACTAGTTAGGTTCCATAGCCAAGGCATTCAGTTGGATATTTCCCTTAGGAATTGCTTCCGGAGACTTATAGCTCGCGAAGCAAATTTTGCCACACATAAAGTGGTTCTTTTATTCCTATCCGCCAATAATTTGTCTAGCTGATATCTAATATTTCTCCCAGGGACACTGGAACAGATCGGGAGTATATAGTCGGCCCTAATACACTGATATAATTTACATTGGAATAATACATGTTCCCTATCTTCCGGTTTCTTGTCCCCACAAATACACAATCTCTCCTTGTATGGTTGTCCTGTGTATCTGCCTTCAATAATAGCTGACGGTAACATATCAAGTCTGAGAAGGGTAAATGCTCTCCTATACTCAACTTTATCAAGAATATGCAAGTATGGCATCTGTGTTATTTTATGTAGCTCCTCTATTCCTGGAAAATAACCTTTAAGCTGATTCAAATCATGCTTCTTTCGACATCCAAGATTCTCTGTTTAAGAAAGGGTTTAACCAGATTGTACTCCATGTTGAACAAATATTGTTTAGATAGTCCATAATAACCCAACTTGAACTCCGTTTCTCTAATCCACGGAGGCACAAACGAGTCTCTTGCTAACAGCCCCGCCAAACTGGTGGGCTGAGTCATTAGTTTATACCAGTAAAGAATAGCAGCAATCCACAGTCTTGCTTTCACAGTGACCATACCCATTTCTACTCTGATAAATGAGTTGGGAGCACATGGAGGGACTTGTAGTATATGCCTAAGGAACTTTGATTGCACTTTCTCCGCAAAATACCAGAGATGCTGATATGGTGTTATACTCAAGGGTGCCTCATATAGAATTTGGGCGAGGGCCTTGGCCTTAAAGACCTTAACTGCAGCCGCCACGTTCTGCCCCCTGGAGGGCCAATAGAATTTCTCTATGGCTCCTGAACTTCTTGCTGCACTTGTTGTAACATATTCCACATGTACCTTCCTGGCCCCTGAAGCCTGAAAGACTACCCCTAGGTACTTAAAGCAGCGTGTCTGTTCGATAGCCCTATCGTTTAACTTCCAATGATGTACCTTGGGTCTATTTGCAAAGGCTAAAATTTTAGATTTTGAATAATTTATTTCAACCTGATTAGCTTGGCAGTAAAGCGCAAGAATTTTCATTGCTCTCTTTAGCCCAATTGGGGTCCTAGAGACCAGCACTGCATCATCCGCATATAGCAGGAGCGGGATATGCCTATCTGCAATCTTTGGAGCATGCACCTCTGGACCACTTAAATGTTCCCCCAGATCGTTTATAAAGAGGTTGAACAAGGTGCCAAGATGCAACCTTGCTTAACTCCCTTCCCTACTTTAACGGCTTTCGTGAGATGTCCCTTCGGATTTATCCTTGTCCTGATCTTGGTATTCCTATATAATGCTTTTATCAATGCCAGTAGCCTCTGATCAATTCCCATCCCTCTCAATTTTTCCCACAGTATGTCCCTCTGAACCATATCAAAGGCAGATTTAAAGTCTATAAAGGCAGCGTATAGGGCAGAGGTGCTGTTAGAGGAATATTTGGAAATAAGATGGTCCAATACTACACAATGATCCAGAGTGGAACAACCCGGTCTAAACCCAGCCTGTTCTTCTCTCAGGATGTTATTACACTCAATCCACTCCCACAGTTTCTCTTTAAGATGGCTGGCATATAATTTGTGTAGGATACTTAAAAGACTGATGGGTCTATAGTTATTTGGGTCATTTCTGTCTCCTTTCTTATGAATAGGTACAATAATTCCAGTATCCCAGCCCGTAGGTACCCTCGCTGTCCTGTCTATTTCAGTGAATAATTTGGTAAGTACTGGAGCCCACCAGTCAGCATTTTCTTTAATTAATTCGGCCGGGATTAAGTCAAGTCCTGGTGCTTTATTAGGCTTCAGGGCTCCAATTAAAGATTTTATTTCTGAAGGCTCAACCGGAGGCCACTCTGGCAGTTCCTGACAATCCTCCGGAGGGGGGGGAAACCACCTCATCTGATGTCCCATACAGTGCCATATAATAGTTCTCCCATACTTCTGGAAGAATGGTATTAGTAACCTGTGAGGAGAGTCTACCTGAACCGCTATTTACCAACTTCCAGAATAATGACGGGTTTTTGAATTTGACGGCCTGTCCCAGCTGTAGCCACGCTAATTCTTTTGCCTCTTTCTTCTTCCTAACAATTAACTTTTTATATCTAGATTTCTGTTGTTTTAATTGTTCTCTGTTAACTGCCTCTGGATCCACCCTATATTTCAAATAGATTTTGCTAAGCTCCTTCTTTGCCATCAAGCATTCATTATCAAACCAACCGTTGTTCTTCCCTCCCCTCCTTACTGAACTAGATATTTGCCCTTCTAATGGGGATTGGAAATGCCGAATGAGATCCTCATATAATTTGATGATCTCTCCCCCCTCCTCCAAAAGCCTGATGTCATTTGCTAATTTAGATATGTGCTCTTGCTCAAGAAATTCCTGCATATATTTCTTCTTTTGGTCGTCCCATTTAATCCTAACATGTTGCCCCCAAAATTCGTTATTCCTCAGGAAACGATCCTCAATGCGGGGGTGAAGACTGGGGATTACAATATTCAAGGTAAGAGGAATGTGATCGCTGCCACAGTAGGTAGCCAGCTCGAATGATTCAACACATGGCACTAGGTTCCCTGAAACAAGGATGTAATCAATTACGCTTAACCTTGTTCCAGACCAGTAAGTGTATTCCCCAGGGTGGTCGTTAGTATGGGAACCATTTAAAATTTTTAGGTCCAAGATCCTAGCCATACGAGCTAATAGACGGCCCACAAAGTTGCACTTTGTATCTTTAGATATTCTTTCATGGGGCAAATAGGGCAACTCGGGATACTGAAGAAAGACATCGTGTCCCCTATTTAAAGTCTTGTCATCCTTTCCCAATCTAGCATTAAAATCACCTCCCACTATGACATGTGCTGTCGGGTTAGGACTGACTGATTTGATCTTCTTGCAGTCCAAGGGACTCTCAAGATTCTTCTCCAGCACCACAGCTCAAAAGCATCTATTCTTCTGCGCTCGGCCTTCCTTATGGTCCAGCTCTCACAGCCATACATTACTGCTGGAAATACCATCACTTTGACTAACAGACTTCTGTTGGCAGGGTGAGGTCTCTACTTTTTATTATACTGCCCAGGTTCACCATAGCTGACCTCCCATGGAGCAAACGCCTTTTAATTTCATGGC
Source organism: Heteronotia binoei (assembly GCF_032191835.1). NCBI lineage: Eukaryota > Metazoa > Chordata > Lepidosauria > Squamata > Gekkonidae > Heteronotia > Heteronotia binoei. The sequence continues at coordinate 17,959,207 of NC_083243.1, read as the reverse complement.
TACAGTCACCATCTGCAGTGATCTTGGATCCCAGAAATGTGAAGTCTGTCGCTACTTCCATGTCTTTCCCTTCTATTTGCCAAGGTGTGATGGGGCCGGATGCCATGATCTTAGTTTTTTTGATGTTGAGTTTCAAGCCTACTTTTGTGCTCTCCTCTTTCACCCTCAGCAAGAGGTTCTTTAGATCCTCCTCACTTTCTGCCATTAGAGTGGTGTCATCTGCATATCCGAGGTTGTTGATGTTTCCCCCCGGCAATCTTAATTCCAGCTTCTGCTTCCTCCAGGCCAGCATTCTGTATGATGTACTCTGCATATAATTTAAATAAGCAGGGTGACAATATACACCCTTGTCGAACTCCTTTTCCTATTCTAAACCAATCAGTTGTTCCATATCCTGTTCTGACAGTTGGTTCTTGACCCTTATACAGGTTTCTCAGGAGACATGTGAGGTGGTCTGGTACTCCCATCTCCTTAAACAAAGGATTAGTCTTGGTTTATTAGGTCACATCCATCTTTACTTTTTCCACACCCCTTAGGGTTGCCAGGTCCAACTCAGGAAATATCTGGGGACTCGGGGGGGGGGGGTGAAGATGGGAGACTTTCCCATTCCCTAAAATAAGTAAATACAAATACAGCAGTGCAGTTCCCCTGGATACAGTCTTTCACACACACTTTCACAACGCAGCCAAAATAAACACAGTTAGTATGCACACACATTTGTAATCTCACTGGGGCAATTTACTCACGTTGCTGAATATAACCACCTGCTGTATTTCCACCAACTTCTTCAGACTAATTGGGAAACCAAAGAGCAGTCTAGCGGTGGAGTTTTCCTCTAAACAAACAGAGGGACTGAGCTCTGTCTGCTTGCCCCACCCTGCTGCAGCTTTCTTGCTGAGATTTAAAGGCACACGCACATTCAGAAACACAAAGTTGCAAGCCTCTGCTAAACCCGCCGAGGTTTGAAGGCACATGGTGGCTGTTGGGGCAGGACTTCCCCCTGCCGGCCAGCTGGCTGGGGGTAGGGAGGAGCCTGAAAAAACGGGGGATTCCCAACCTGGACCTGGGGACTGGCAAGCCTAACACATCTACTTAGGATTTCTACAGAGCTAGGCTTGCCATCCTCCAGGTGGTAATATTCAGATCCCAAAGCACTAAAATCAACAGTATATTAAGACTGAAATATCTACAAACCCGGAGAGTCCTCCAAGTTTGCCGAAGTTATCTGTTTTATGTCAGCATGGGCCTGATCTGCAGGGTTCAGTATTCACAGATGGACTCACACCAGACTTTTAGATATAAGATAACTCTGCTCAAGAATGCACTGGAGGAAGCAGCGGTTACATATTCCGACTATCTGGCTGCCCCTGAGGTCAGGAATACAGATGGCTGCTTCAACTCTACATGAAAAGTGGCCCTCATTATAAGTTTTCGGTCCAAAGCTGTACAGCGGAGCCATAACTTTTCCTCGCATGGAAGTCTCGCGCAAGCAGCCCGGCCAGCTCCTTCTCGGGTCTCAAAGCACAGAATGATTTCTGGACAGCGGCCGTGACAAACAGCCCAGCAGATAGAGATTAAAAGCAGTGGAAAGAACTCTTCGATGATCCGAAGCCCAAAGCATTGGCGTAGGGCTTACGAGGGACCATCTGACACATCACTGCGTTAGGGACACAAGAATCACAGCAACCAGGTACTTTCATAAGGTCTGAATCTGGATTGGTTTTGAAATACACACCTAAAAAATAAGCTGTGAATGCAACAGATGTTGGTTTGCAAACAGGCGCATCATCCCTGTAAGAGTTGCCAACCCCTAGTTTGGTGTCGTGGTTAAGTGCGCGGAATGCTGCTGGCATGGCCTTGGGTCAGCCGTAGCTCTCACAGAGTTGTCCTTGAAAGGGGAGCTTCTGTGAGAGCTCTCTCAGCCCCACCTACCTCACAAGGTGTTTGTGGAAGATAAAGGAGACTGTGAGCTGTTCTGAGACTCTGTTCTGAGATACAGAGTGAAAGGCAGGATATAAATCCAATATCTTCTTCTTCTTCAGTTGGGGTTTGAGACCCTCCCCCAACTTCAGGGTTATCAGAAAGTGGGGGGGGGGTGTTTGAATGTCTGATGGGCATTCCATTATACCCTATAGAGACTGCTCCCCATAGGATATAATGAAGAATCAATCTGTGAGTATCTGGGGCTCTAATGGGGCTGTTTTTTGAGATAGAGGAACCATTGGGCCGGCAGGGGGAATCTCCTCCTGACATTGCAAGTGATGTCATCATGCTGGCAATGTCACATGCAGGCGCCTCTAGGAGCTTCCAGGGAAACTCTATGGTTTTCCCAGACACTCTAGCAATTTGGGAGGGAAACTCTATGGGAAAAAGTCCCCTGCCAGAGGCTGCAGGGGACTTGGCAACCGTATCCAAGTTGCTTAATGGACCTGAGGACATAAGTGCCTGAGTGAGTACTCTAACCTGGGAACCCACAGCCGAAGGGGGACATTACAGGAGCCTGAGGAGTGTGGGGGGCAAGATTTATAATGGGTTATACTGCCATAGAAGTAACTTTCCAAAGCAGCCATTTTTTTCCAAGTGAACTGATCTCTGTCACCTGGAGATAAGTTGCAATAGTTGGAGATCTCCAGCTACTACTTGGAGGCTGGCAACCAATACTCCCTCTAAACTGCGGAGTCTTGTGAGCAAATATTCTGCTTTGTGAGCTACTGGCATTGAAGTTGTGGGCTACTGCATAAACTCGTTTACTCTGGGGCCACTTTTCCTGAGCTGAGACAAAAATGTGTGAGCCGGAAGCTTAACAACTGTGAGTTGGCTCACACTCACTCAGCTTAGCAGAAACACTGAAGGAGAAGGAGAAGATTGCAGATTTATACCCCGCTCTTCTCTCTGAATCAGAGACTCAGAGAGGCTTACAATCCCCTATATCTTCTTCCCCCACAACAGACACCCTGTGAGGTGGGTGGGGCTGAGAGGGCTCTCCCAGAAACTGCCCTTTCAAGGACAACTCCTGCTAACTATGGCTAACCCAAGGCCATTCCAGCAGCCGTAAGTGGAGGAGTGGGGAATCAAACCCGGTTGTCCCAGATAAGAGTCCGCACACTTAACCACAACACCAAATTGGCTCTCGAAGAAGAAAACCGTAGATTTATACCCCGCCTTTCTCTCTGAGTCAGAGTCTCAGAGCGGCTTACAATCTCCTTCTTCCCTCACACTAACTCAGCTTAGAGGGAACACTGTGTGGCACCTCTAATGTACAGTTGCACCTTAAGTCAGTGTGAAACAGACTTGAGTTTTCTTCAGGTATAGGCAGGTACTTTAGAAAGAAACCCAATAAAGATAATAAGACTGAGTTATATATTTTTCAGTCTCTCTGAAAAAGCCAGTTTGGTGTAGTGGTTAAGTGTGCGGACACTTATCTGGGAGAACTGGGTTTGATTTCCCACTCCTCCACTTGCACCTGCTAGCATGGCCTTGGGTCAGCCATAGCTCTGGCAGAGGTTGTCCTTGAAAGGGCAGCTGCTGTGAGAGCCCTCTCCAGCCCCACCTACCTCACAGGGTGTCTGTCGTGGGGGAGGAAGGTAAAGGAGATTGTTAGCCACTCTGAGACTCTTCCAAGTGGAGGGCAGGATATAAATCCAACATCTACCTCACAGGGTGTCTGTTGTGGGGGAGGGGAAGGTAAAGGAAATTGTGAGCCACTCTGAGACTCTTTGGAGTGGAGGGCGGGTAGGCTTCCCAAATCCCCCGCTTTGCCTGGTGACCCCCGATTTGAAGCCTTCTTCTCCCGCTAGCCAAAACTCTGGAAAGCGGGGGGGAATGGCGGCCCTTCCCACCCAGCCCCGATCTCAGCAACTTTTCCTTTCCCTGCCCTTCCCACCCAGCCCCAATCGCAGCAGCCTTTCTTCAGTTTTTCCAGGCTGCTGGCTGGCGGGAGAGGGGGGGGAGAGAGGGAGCCTTGCCTGCAAAGGACCATGTGCCTTTGCACCTCCAGAGGCTTGACTTGAAAGGCTTCCATTTAGGATGGTGTGTCTGTGTGTGTTTCTGTGAAGAAGCTGGCAGCAAATGGTGAGTTGAGAGGCTGATCCGCTGCTTCAGACTGGCCAGAAAGAGGGGGGGGGGGGAGAGGGAAACGTCTTCATTATTTCCTATGTGATCGATTCTCATAGGGTATAATGGGGAATTGTTCTGGAGGTTTTGGGGGCTCTGGGGGAGCTGTTTTTTGAGGTAGAGGCACCAAATTTTCAATATAGTATCTAGTGCCTCTTCCCAAAGTACTCCCCAAGTTTCAAAACGATTGGACCAGGGGGTCCAATTCTATGAGCCCCAAAAGAAGGTGCCCCTATCCTTCATTATTTCCTATGGAAGGAAGACATTTAAAAAGGTGTGCTGTCCCTTTAAATGTGATGGCCAGAACTCTCTTGGAGTTCAATTATGCTTGTCACACCCTTGTTCCTGGCTCCACCCCCAGTGTCTCCTGGCTCCACCCCCAAAGTCCCCAGATATTTCTTGAATTGGACTTGGCAACCCTAAGGGCGGGATATAAATCCAATATCTTCATCTACCTCACAGGGCGTCTGTTGTGGGGGAGGGGAAGGTAAAGGAGATCGTGAGCCGCTCTGAGACTCTTTGGATTTGAGGGCGGGATATAAATCCAATATCTTCATCTACCTCACAGGGTGTCTGTTGTGGGGGAGGAAGGTAAAGGAGATTGTGAGCCACTCTGAGACTCTTCGGAGTGGAGGGCGGGATATAAATCCAATATCTTCTTCTTCTATCACTGATGAGCATCAGCTATTAGCGGTTCCATCTCAAGGGCAGAAACCTCTATTTCTTTTCTGCCTGTTCGGGTCGGGTGTGCCGCCATCAGCATCACCTATGAAGCAGGTTTGCACAAAGGCTGTTTGCCGCAGGGTCGGAAGAAGAAATGGGTATGATTTTGAGGTTGCAATGTCCATTTTGCCTGCCCTCCTTTAGGATGCAAGCAGGAGACCGGAAGCTTCCAGGGAAGAATGCAACCGGAGGGGAAAGAAATAACTTCCCCTGATTGAACCCCAACAGAGAACACTGGAAAGATTTCTCTCCTAAATGAGTAAGTAAGCAAACCTCCTAAACCCCTGTGTGTTTCTGCAGCAGGGAGACCCACTGAGGAAGAGAGATTGGGCATCATACGTCACGCCCCTCTCCCCCGCCCCTGCTAGAATTAAAGCAAGTGGGGGGAGTGTGTGTTCCTGTTGGTGAGGTGGGAGGAGGAATTGCTTGAGGCCAGCATTGTATGCTTGTGTAGCAGGGAGCACAAAGACACAGAGCATCAGATGAGCTTTGTGTTTGTTTGCCGAACCGGAGAAAGCAAAAATTCACAGGGCCTCAAAGGGTTTTGCCGGCTTTCAGTTTCCTGAGGCAGGAAGCTGTTGGCAGAACTGGTTCATCTTCAGAGTTTTCCGAGGACCTCCTTCGGAAACAAAGAAAGGCCTTGTGTGGAACGAAGTGGATTCCACTGGCAGCTGCCAAGAGCAAAAGAACAAAACAACCTTTCTGGGGGGACAACTGTGGGTCATGTTATATGGAGCAGAGGTCCATCAGTGGCTATTAGCCACAGTGTGTGTGTGTGTGTGTGTGTGTATATATATATATATATATATATTTGGCCGCTTTGTGACACAGAATGTTGGACTGGATGGGCCATTGGCCTGATCCAACATGGCATCTCTTATGTTCTTATGTTGCCAGTCAGCTAGTAAGCTATAAGTCTGGAGGGGACACACAAATACAAACCTATAGTGAATCAATGACCCATCCAGTCCAACACTCCACAACATCCAGTCACACAGTGGCCAAAAAAACCAGATGCCGTCAGGAGGTCCACCAATGGGCCAGGACACTAGAAGCCCTCCCACTTTTGCCTCCCCCAGCACCAAGCATATTCTCCATTACTTTGCACAGCCTGATCCGCTTAGCAGGTTTCCTCAGAAGTAAGATCCGCTGTGCTAAATTGCCCCCTACCTTCCTCCCCCCCCCCCAAAAAAAAATTCCTGACTACAGCTTCAGGTATTATAATCTTGCTGTCTGACATTTTGTGGCTGGTCCCACTTCTTGTGGCGGCCATTTTGTGATTGTGCCCATCACCCTGTTAGAGTTTCAAAAAGGATGGTGACCCCTGCCCTACATTATATGGTTTACCATCTGGAAATAATGAAAAGATTACTATTTTAGTCAACTCGAGCTATTTAAAAGAAGCAGGTGTCTATCTTTTCGAAAACCCCACTGGCCCGTCCTTTCCTACAAACTGACTTTAACAATATGAACCCAAACTGTCACTTTTAGACCATCAAGACTGAGGTAATTACTGGCCTTTCTAAGACAGGATTGATTTATTGGTGTCACACACTTCCCCCCCCCCCCCTACGCTTTCTTTTTTGGTGATGTCTCTGTGGGAATGGACTTCAAATGTCAGCCTGAGATGAAAAAAAAGCCTTACAAAAGAAACAGTAGCAAAACTAGGGGTGATAACAGACCGGGCAGTTTGGGGCGGTTGGGAGGCGTCCTGAATTGGGCAGGCTCAAAAAGAACCTTCCTGAAGCCACCACACACTCCCCAGCGAAGCGCCTGAATCTTGTCTAACAGGTGGACAGACGCCTCCAGATGCGGAGGTGCCTCAGAAGCCGGACCACTCTTTCTTTCCCCAACAAGTTAGGCGCTCCCAACAGTTTTTAAGTGGGGCGTGGGGAGGCGGAAGCCTTTCACACAGTCAAGTCACCTCGCATAAGCCCCGCCCCTTCCAGATGCTGACTGGGCAACTGACTGTCAGCTCAGAAAATTTGCTACCACTTCAGAAGGGAGGAGCTTTTTGAGCCGGTGAGTACAGGATGGGGACTGGTAGCAGATGTCCGTGTCTGGAAGGATTTTTTGGCTCGATTTCAGAGTCATCGCTGGGTTGACCCAAAGTGCCAGTCTTTATTCACCCTAGGTGTATTTGGTGGAAGCCAACGGAAACATAGCCTCACCCAATGGCAGACTGGCCAGGGTGTCAGCTTGCCCGATGGCAAGTGGGCCCCTGATGAAAGGGGTCCCCCGTAACATTAGACAATATGTTTAAAAGGTTAATGTCCTTTTAGTAGCTTGAAAAATAGAAGTCCCACTGGAATGCAACTAAAAATTACATTGTATTTAGGGTTGCCAGCCTCCAGGTGGGGTCTGGGGAATATCCCGCTTTTGTAACTGATCTCCAGCTGGCAGAGATCAGCTCCCCTGGAGAAAATGCAATCTGCACTTACATTTAATATCTACTGCATACTGCCAGAAAAATGTACAATATATGTACACTGTAATTTATATATATATATAGGTAAAGGTAGTCCCCTGCGCAAGCACCACTCGTTTCCGACTCTGTGGTTGTTACCGGCAATGCTTTGAGTCTCTTATTTTTAATGGGGAAATTAGCTAAGAGACTGGGTAGAGCGAATTAGGAGCGAAGGATCTTTGCTTTCAATGATACGGAGTTCACGTTTTTCAGCCAAGAATAGTCCAAACAGTGGTATTTTATAATGTTTTACTCAAGTATGTAATAAAAGGATTCACACTCACAGATACACAAACAAGCAGTTAAGAAACTAGGAAAAAATAGAGGTTATTGACAGAGGAATTTAAGGGTCGTTGAAGTGGGTAATATTTACCTGATCCAGAAGAGGAGACATCCTTTCAGTGGAAATACAGAGAAAGGGATGAGCACGGCCAGCGTGACATGCCCTATAGACCCAATTACAGGAGTAATGGGGGGGGGCGGGGTACAGACTGCAAACGGCGCCCTACAGAATGCACACCGAATATAAGATTCGGTCGAATGGGGATTGTTGTTATTAAGGAGTCATAGATGGCCGGTGATTGCTTTCTTGAATGGATACTTAATTAAAACAATAGATCGGAAATTCCATGCATTTACTAGAACGATGGGCTAGGATGTGACTGGATGGTTTGTTACCGATTTTGGCTGACACTCGGGTAGGGATCCTTTAGGAAAGACAAAGACCTTGAGCGGTGGGATGGGTCATATCATGAAATTGAATGGAAGTGGCAGAGTGGAAACGATGGGTCGAAGGAAGGAGCAATCAACAAGTAGCAGAAGATCAGAGTGAGAATAACACTTACCAGCAGTTCCCATGTTATTATGCATCCTGTTTGGGCGGAGGCATTGGGGGGAATAGGTGAGATTACACTGAGAGGCAGACTTCAGGCGCCAACCAGAACAAGCTCTCTGCTTGGTCCGCTCCACTTTAGATGGAGTGTTTTCTTGGCCTGTTTCTGATCAGACTCCATTTTGTTTAACAGAAATAGGAGCCCCACTCTCTCTCTCTAGGTATTGGGGTGCTCTGTATTAACAGGCAGCACCTCTCAGTAACAGGATGACGTTGCTTTCACAGCGTTTTCACGGCAGACTTTTTATGGAGTGATTTGCCATTGCCTTCCCCAGTCATCTACACTTTCCCCCCAGCAAGCTGGGGACTCATTTGACCGACCTCGGAAGGATGGAAGGCTGAGTCAACCTGGAGCTGGCTACCTGAACCAGCTTCCACTGGGATTGAACTCAGGTTGTGAGCAGAGGGCTCCGACTGCAGTACTGCAGCTTTACCACTCTGCGCTGCAGGGCTCTTATACACACACACACACATTTCATTTATTTCTTATAAAAATTAAATGATAGCCTTATAGTTGTGGGTGGGCCCCCTTTGTCTCCTGGCAACCAATATTTTTAAACCCAGTCTGCAACTGGCCTCACCTTTGACAATAGAAAGACGTTCACTGTACATACACAGGCCAAAAAAAAAAATTTACACCAACTAACAGCACTTTAAGAACTACACCCTACCTCACCTCCTTAATTTCATCTTTGTTGCCTAATTAACTATTGATCACCTATTATAATTATTAACAATGAATTAATTTTAAATTGATTAGAAATTGGATTAGAAATTTTAAATTGATTAGAAATTGGATTATTATTGTGTATTTTATGTATTTAAATGCATATAGGATTAATTAACTTAATTGATTATTTATTCATGTTAGCACTTTAAATTTTAAGAATTAGGTTTTTGTACTGTGCTAAGTAAGAATTATTTATTTACTAATCAATTAGGAAAGATTTTGGTGATCTAGACAATTGGGAACTGAGGACGGGGGTGGGCCGGGGATCTGTGCTGTGCATGTAAATTAGTCAGCCGAACTTAATATAACCATCAAAGAATAGGCTTGGGATGACCGGTCAGGGGATTCCAGTGCTCCTGGGGAGGGGAAGATATGACGGTGGGAATGGACGGAGATATGAGAGAAGGAGACAGAGACAAAACAGTGCTCGGCCCCCTTCTAGTCTACTTCCCATCCCAACGGTGACAAGTAGGGGGACCAAGAGAAATTGCCCACGTCCGACACTGGTGTTATACAATGCCAGGTCTATAAATAATAAGATCAAGACCATTAGGGACTTCCTGCTTCGGCAGGATGCAGACCTGGCTTGCGTGACCGAGACCTGGGTTCAAGAGGGAGAGACAATGGCACTCCCCAGATGACTCCCCCGGGTTACTCGGTCTTCCACCAGTCGCGGATTAGTGGGCGGGGTGGCGGTATTCATACGGGAGGCTTACTCCTTCCGGGCCCTCCCGGCCCCAAAGATCGACGGTGTTGAATGTGTCGGCCTTGCGTTGGATGTCGGGGAGAGGTTGGCGATCTGGCTGGTGTACCGTCCGCCTAACGCACCGGCCAGCGCCTTACCATCCCTGATGGAAGCGGTGTCTGGCTGGGCGTTGGAGTACCCAGGGCTTCTGGTCCTGGGTGACTTCAATGTCCACGCCGATGACGCGGCTTCCACTCAGGCGATGGACCTAGTGTCTTCCATGGCGACACTGGGACTCTCCCAATTTGTTACGACTCCCACGCATCAGGCTGGGCACACACTAGATCTGATCTTTGCGGCCGGGATTAAAGTGAACGAAATCGCAACGGAGGCGATACCATGGTCGGATCACTTAGCCCTCAAGGCTCGTATGGAAACGCTACCACAACCCTGTAAGGGCGGAGAGCCTATTTTGGCTCGCCTGCGGAGCCTGATGGATCCGGAACAGTTCCAAACGGCTCTTCGGGATCCTTAGCCCCCTTGCGATTCCCTTGATGCCCTGGTTGATGCCTGGCAAGACCGGCTATCTGGGGCAATCAACGAGATCGCACCCCGACGTCCTCTGCGCCCTCGTTCAAGGCTGGCTCCTTGGTATACCCTGGAGCTACACCGGTTGAAACAAGGACTCCGACGACTAGAGAGGCAGTGGCGGTGCACTCGTGGCGAAGCGGCGAGAACATCCTACAGAACGTTTATGAGGTCGTATGAGATGGCAGTCAAGGCCGCGAAGAAGAAGTACTTCACGGCCAAGATTGCGTCTGCAAATTCGCGCCCGGCACAATTGTTTAAAATAATTGGACATTTAACTAGACTGCCCCAGGGCAGACCAAACGTTAGAGAATTAGAAATAGGCTGTGAGGCTTTTGCGAAATTTTTTGCAGACAAAATCACGTCGCTCCGCCAGGACCTGCCCATCACCTTAGATTCAGTACATGAGCCCGAGGCCCCATGCCTATCTTCTGATTTAACTCTGGATCATTTCGACCCGCTCAGCCTGGAGGAAGTTGACGGAATTCTCTCCTCTGCGCGCCCTACAACTTGCGACCTGGACCCATGCCCCTCCTGGCTAATTAAATGTAACTTTGTTTTTCTGTATAACTGAATGATGTTGTTAGCCGCTCTGAGCCTGCTCCGGCGGGGAGGGCGGGATACAAATAAATTATCTATCTATCTATACCAAAACTTCAGCAAGCTAGGTTTGCCAGCTTCAATTCTGGGAAATACTTGGAGATTTGGGGAGTTGGAGCCTGAGGAGGTGTGGTTGGGCTGCGAGGACTTCAATGGTATTTAATGCCATAGAGTCCACCTTTTAAAGTGGACATTTTTCCCCAGGTGAACTGATCTGTGTCACCTGAATCAGTTCCGCAGGGCTTGCAAAACCTTTCTCTTTCAGCTTGCTTTTAAGACAGAACCTGGCTAAATTGACCTGTAGCCATCCAGCCATCTTATGCATGATTGTGATCTATAGCACCTTATAGCGCCTGTTTTATCTATTTTAATTAACTTATGTAACTGAATTGTATTTTAAAACTGTTGTTTACATTGTATTTTATTCAAATCATGGTATTCCATGTCTGTGAGCCGCCCTGAGCCCGCCTTTGGCGGGGGAGGGCGGGATATAAAAATAAATTTACTTTACTTTACTTTACTTTACCTGGAGATCAGTTGTAATCCCAGGAGATCTCCAGTCACCACCTGGAGGTTAACAATAGTACCATAGAGTTTGTAGAATCTTTCAGGATCAAGTGCCGTGTTCTACTGGAGAAAGTTTTCCTTCCAGACGTTTCGTTCTCAGCTGCGGAGAACGAAACGTCTGGAAGGAAAACTTTCTCCAGTAGAACACGGCACTTGATCCCGAAAGATTCTACAAACCCTAATGATGTTACCAGCCGTGAAAACCTGAAATCTTTGATAATAGTATCATAGAGTTGGAAGGGACCTCAAAGGTCATCTAGTCCAACCCTCTGCACAATGCAGAAAATCCACAAATACCTACTCCACACACATACATCCTCAGGGACCGCAAATCCCAATGACCCCAATACCAAAGGACCACGGTGTAGGTGAATATCAAGAACAGCTGAAGCTCCTTATATAAATGTATTAATGCAAATACACAATATTTATGAAATTGCTAACAAAAAGGACACTTAAATTTTCAAGAAACTGTGTGGGGTGTTTAAACATAAATAACATAAATTCAGAACTCAAGTTTAAATGAAGAGGGAAAATATGCAAAAGCCTAACAAAAGGGCTATTACAGAGCACTGTGGTGCAGAGTACTAAAGCTGCAGTACTGCAGTCCGAGCTCTCTGCTCACAACCTGAGTTCAATCCCAGTGGAAGCTGGTTCAGGTAGCCGGCTCCAGGTTGACTCAGCCTTCCATCCTTCCGAGGGTGGTAAAATGGGGGGAAATTGTAGATGACTGGGGAAGGCAATGGCCAACCATACTATAAAAAGTCTGCCATGAAAATGTTGTGAAAGCAACATGTTGGAAATGACCCCTGCTTGCACAGGGGACCACCTTTACCTTTACATTTTAACAAAAGGGCTAAGGAAACTATTTAAACAAATCAGTACAATTTATGTTACAGCATTCTGTGTCAGCGAAGGGGCATTGAAGTTTCAACAATGAACAGGCTTAGCTTTGTTAAAAACAAAGTTTCCTTTTATTGATTACAGTAATGCATTTCACTACGCACGTTCATTGATACTAATAGCGAGAGGGGTGCAAGCATGAGCATATATGGATACACATCAAAGCATAGGGGTTTTAAATCATTTCCCATAATAAAACTGGGGCTCCTCTGTTGAGGATAGCCAGGTCGCCTATCTGTTATCTCCCACCTACATAACTGTCTCTCCTCCCCCGCTGTGGCCTTGCTCGTCTCTGCTAGGTGCCTGGGAACCGGTTAGATGTTTTGCACTTCAAAAGGCCTTTTGGCACCTCGGCTCCCCCCTCCTGGCCATCCTTCACATTCCTCTACAATACTAGGGTTAGTACAGCAATAGGCATGAGGTTAGTTAGCAGTAAATAAACAGTTCAGGTAATAAAGCAAACTTCAATGTATACAAGCTGACATTCCATGCATAGAGCAAATACAGGTTGTATTGATTTATTTAAACACTTGGTGTAGTGGTCAAAGAAATATTCCTGAAAGGGAGGAGTGTGATTTTTTGATGCTGATAAAGACGTTTCCGTTTGTGTCTGTACAAGTTCCCAAACATGACAGGAGCAGTACTCCCTCTAAACTGTGGAGTCCTGTGAGCAACTATTCTACTTTGTGAGCTACTGGCATGGAAGCTGCGAGCTACTGCATAGATTACTTTGCTCTAGTGCCATTTTTCCTGAGCGAAGACAGTAATGTGTGAGCCGGAGGCTGAAAAACTGTGAGTTGGCTCGCACTAACCCAGTTTAGCGGAAAGAAGAAGAAGAAGGCGGTAGATTTATACCCCGCCCTTCTCTCTGAGTCAGAGTCTCAGAGCGGCTGACAATCGCCTTTATCTTCATCCCCCACAACAGACACCCTGTGAGGTAGGCGGGGCTGAGAGAGCTCTCCCAGAAGCTGCCCTTTCAAGGACAACTCCTATGAAAGCTATGGCTGACCCAAGGCCATTCCAGCAGCTGCAAGTGGAGGAGTGAGGAATCAAACCCAGTTCTCCTAGATAAGAGTCCGCACACCTAACCCCTACACCAAACTGACTGAATTTTAACAGAAAGGAAGAAGGCATTTTCATCCACCAATCTTGGTACCCAGCTCTGCAAAACACCCTACAGACTATAAATTGCAGGAAGTCTCAGAACAACCAGCAAATTCCACAGAACAATCAGCACAGTCAACAACCATCTTCCTTATCTTCAAACCCCTTCCAACCTTCCCAGCAATTAACACAGAACAATGGTCACATTCAACAGCCAGTTTCCTTATCACTACCCTTCCAGGAAGCCCCACCAAACAATGGGCACACCCACAAACCTATTGCCCTTTCATCACACCCCCTCCAGCCTACAAATAGCAGCTCTCCAGCAGCCCTGGCTCTCCAGAGCCAGTTTGGTGTAGTGGTTAAGCGTGCGAACTCTTATCTGGGAGAGCCGGGTTTGATTCTCCACTCCTCCACTTGCACCTGCTAGCATGGCCTTGGGTCAGCCATAGCTCTGGTAGGAGTTGTCCTTGAAAGGGCAGCTGCTGTGAGAGCCCTCTCCAGCCCCACCCACCTCACAGGGTGTCTGTTGTGGGGGAGGAAGGTAAAGGAGATTGTGAGCCGCTCTGAGACTCTTCGGAGTGGAGGGCAGGATATAAATCCAATATCTTCTTCTTCTTCTACTACTCAATGCACAGCAGCCAAGAAGGTCTGAGCGCCTGCTCCGGCTGCAACGCCACTGAGGATGTTCTCTGCAGCTGAGAACGAAACGCCTGGAAGGAAAACTTTCTCCAGTAGAACACGGCACTTGATTCCAAAAGAGTCTACAAACCCTAATGATGTTACCAGCCGTGAAAACCTGAAATCTTTGACAAACTGACTCTCTTAACCACTACACCAAACTGGACAGGAGGGGAGGAAGAACGGTGGAATTAAAACATCTTTTTCTCCCATCTATCACTGATGTCAGTGTTCAGGCCCCGAAGGGCATAGCTCTTCCCTGGGTCTTATTTTCCTTACTGACAGAATTGTTTTTTTTTTTAAAGACTTATGCTATTGTTTGATACAGATATCAGGGTTGAGATATGACAGGTGACAGTTAAAAGCCCGCAAAACTCCGGCTTGTATATCACGTCTCCGCAAACCGTAGATCGAAAGAAAATCAAATGAACGAGCCCTTCCAGATGCAAAAACGAGCAAGAGAAATTCTGTAGCGCCCTGGGAAAACAAGCGCTTACGATCCAGAATAATAAAAAAGAATGTCTTGCTAATGCCACCAAGAGACATATACAGTATATGTCAAACTCAATTCCAATGCGGCTAGCCAAATAAAAGGAAGGCAAGAAGCTTTTGGAAATGCAATAAAGCAACATCAGTCAGCCGCAGTGTAACAGAGAGATGAGACACAGGATGAATCGGGAAGAAATACTAATGCAAGGTGTGGAGGAGGAAGCCATGCAGGATATTTAAAATGAGGGCTCACATGCTCCTCCTAGAACAGGGATGGCCAAACTTGCTTAACGCAAGAGACACACAGCATAAACATCAGATGTTTGAGAGAAGGAAGGAAGGAATCATAGAGTCATAGAGTCGGAAGGTACCTCCAGGGTCATCTAGTCCAACCCTCTGTCTGGGGCAGTGATGCTCTGTATTCTTGTGCTGGGGGGGGCAACAATGTCAGGGTTTCTAGGTTTACAAGATTGTGCATGGGATAGAGAAGGTAGAGAAAGAAGTACTTCTCTCCCTTTCTCACAATACAAGAACTCGTGGGCATTCAATGAAATTGCTGAACGGTGGGGTTAGAACTGATAAAAGGAAGTACTTCTTCACCCAAAGGGTGATTAACCTGTGGAATTCGCTGCCACAGGAGGTGGTAGGGGCTACAACCATAGTTTCAAGAGCGGAATAGATAAGCATATGGAGCAGAGGTCTACCAGTGGCTATTAGCGACAGCTTATGTTGGAACTCTCTGTCTGGGGCAGTGAAACTCCGTATCCTTGTGCTTGGATTAGGGGCACAGTGCAGGACTTCTAGCCCCACTGGTGGACCTCTTAATAGCACTTGGGTTTTTTGGCCATTGTGTAACACAGAGTATTGAACTGGATGGGCCATTGGCCTGATCCAACATGGCTTCTCTTATGTTAACCCCCTGCACCATGCAGGAAACTCACAAATACCTCCCCCTAAATTCACAGGATCCACATTGCTGTCAGATGGCCATCCAGCCTCTGTTACAAAACCTCCAAGGAAGGAGAGCCCACCACCTCCCGAGGGAGCCTGTTCCACTGAGGAACCGCTCTAAACTCACAAACACCTCCCCCTAAATTCACAGGATCCTCATTGCTGTCAGATGGCCCTCTAGCCTCTGTTTAAAAACCTCCAGGGAAGGAGAGCCCACCACCTCCCGAAGAAGCCTGCTCCACTGAGGAACCACTCTAACGGTCAGGAAGTTCTTCCTAATGTTGAGCCAGAAACTCTTTTAATTTCAACCCATTGTTTCTGGTCCTACCTTCTGGGGCCACAGAAAACAACTCCATCCCATCCTCTATATGACAGCCCTTTGAGTACTTGATCCTATCACCTCCCAGCCGTCTCCTCTCCAGGCTAAACATCCCCAGCTCCTTCAACCCTTCTTCATAGGACTTGGTCTCCAGGCCCCTCATAATCTAAGTTTCAATCTGGATTGAAGCCTGGCTTTGGGACAGAAACAGCCTTGGTCACCCAATAGGGTTGACAGGTCCCCAATGTGCATATGTCATTTCCAGGTGACGTAGGCATGGCTTCTTCCCTCCCCTCTCCTGGAGCATCCTGGTGAGTCCCCCGCTAACTTTTCCTTCAGACCTGGCAACCCTAATCATAACTTCTGGGAGTAGCAGGGTTGCCAATCCCCAGGTGGGGGCAGGGGATCCCCTGGTTTGGAGGCCCTCCCCCCGCTTCAGGGTCATCAGAAAGCAAGGGAGGGAAATGTCTGCTGGGCACTCCATTATTCCCTAGGGAGACCGATTCCCATAGAGTTTAATGAAGAATTGATCCATGGGTATCTAGGGCTCTGGGGGGGTGCTGCTTTTTGAGTTAGAGGGACCAAATTTACAGAATAGCATCCAAACCCTCTCCCCAAAACACTCTCCAAATTTCAAAAGGATTGGACCAGTGGGTCCAATTCTTTGAGCCCCAAAAGAAAGTGCCCTTATCCTTCATTATTTCTAATGGAGGGAAGGCATTTAAATGGTGTGCCGGTCCCTTTGAATGATATGGCCAGAACTCCCTTTGGAGTTCAATTATGCTTGTCACAACCTTGCTCCTGGGTCCACCCCCAAAGACTTCTGGCTCCACCCCCGAAGTCCCTAGATATTTCTTGAATTGGACCTGGCAACCCTAGGAGGTAGCCCAGGCCTTACTTTTCTTTTTTCTCCTGAGATGCTGCCCTCCCTTTCCCTGGTTACAAGGCACTGTCTGGCAACACTAACAGCGATGGAAGCACAGAGACCTGTGCATGGTCTAGGGTTGCCAATCCCCAGGTGGGGGCAGGGGATCCCCTGGTTTGGAGGCCCTCCGCCCGCTTCAGGGTCGTCAGAAAGCAGGGGGAGGGGAGGGAAATGTCTGCTGGGAACTCTGTTATTCCCTATGGAGATTTATTCCCATAGAAAATAATGGAGAATTGATCTGCGGGTATCTGGGGCTCTGGGGGGGCTGTTTTGGGGGGTAGAGGCTCCAAATTTTCAATATAGTATCTAGTGCCTCTCCCCAAAATACCCCCCAAGTTTCAAAAAGATTGGACCAGGAGGTCCAATTCTATGAGCCCCAAAAGAAGGTGCCCCTATCCTTCATTATTTCCTATGGAAGGAAGGCATTGAAAAGGTTTGCCGTCCCTTTAAATGCGATGGCCAGAACTCCCTTTGGAGTTCAATTATGCTTGTCACAGCCTTGATCTTGGCTCCACCCCTAATGTCTCCTGGCTCCACCCCCAAAGTCTCCTGGCTCCACCCCCAAAGTCCCCAGATATTTCTTGGACTTGGCAACCCTAGCATGATCTCCTCAGAGGAAAGTTGGGATAAAGTTGAGGCAGATCAGGGCTTTTTTGAGGGGGAGGGAGCAGGAACCGGGTTTGATTCCCAGGGGAAACCATAGAGTTTTCCCAGAAGCTCCTAGAGCGGCCGGCATGTGACATCGCCTGCGCGATGACGTCGCATACGAGTGTCATCATTGCGCCGGCGATGGCAGGAGGGGATCCCCCTTGCCAGTCCACTGCGGGCCAGCAGGTTGGGGATCTCCAAAGTGGGAGAACTCCCACCCCGCCTGGAAGTTTGGTAGCCCTAGCCCTGACTGAGGCCTCTGGATCTATGTCCTGACTATCTACATGAAATGCCCCTCTCCAGCATGTTGGAGAAACGACTCTGACGTTTTTAATTGGAGCCAGGAAGAGTCCAAAGCCTGAGGATTTCCACTTTGACAGGAAAACTGGGTATACAAGGCGTTTTATGAAAAACGAAGGGAGGAAAACCTCTTAAAATTCAAAAGGGATCTTCAGGGAGCCACATCGAGAGGTAGTCATGTGCCAAACAGCTTCGGCAAGGAGGAAGAGAAGTAACGCTTTCATAATCCCCTCACAGAGGACTGCCGCATACTGAGATTAGAACACTGGAAATATTGGAGCCAGTCTTCACCTCCGTGTTTAGTGCATTCTGACTCTGTGAAGCTGTGATGGACAGCCAATGGTTAAGCGCAGCAATAAGATGTCCGGCTCGGAGTTTCGTTAATGAGTGACATTTCCCAGGCTTTCTCAGCCCACATGGGCTTCTTTGGGCTGATGCATCTCACAATGTCAGGCTTTGAGAAAAGCACTTTCAAGCGGCAGTACAAACCATGAACATAAACCCTGCCTTTTAACTGCGCGTAATGCAATATCTGAACATGTAATTGGCTCTCTGTTCAGATATTGCTGGCACCTCTACTTGTACTAGACAACGCAGCATTAGACAAGGGCCCCCCAACGTTTTTGAGCCTTTAAGCATCTTTGGAATCCTGACACAGGGTGATAGGCACATTCACAAAATGGCTGCCACAGGAGGGGAGCCGATCACAAAATGGCTGCCACAGGAAGTGGAGCCAGCCACCAAATGGCTGCCACAGGAGACAGCGGAACCAACCACAAAATGTCAGGCAGCAGGGTTACACATATCGCTTAACAGTACCTCTTCTGCCTGAAATGCTGAAACTCTGTTTAACAAGATGCCTTTTGACTTGAAAAGCCAATCAGAAGCTCCACTAACCAAAAGCCCCAATCTAGCCTCACTCACTTTCTAAAATCACTTGGCAGGCACTGGGAAATGTGCTGGCAGGTGCCATGGCACCCATGGGTGCCACATTGGGGATCTCTGTACTAGACCAATACTTTTCAAGGAGTCTTAAGTACCTGGCAAGAGAGGAACATGCCCCACAGGGGAGGAGTGCTTTCGCAGCTCCCAGACGCACACCTGGAGCATAAAATGCAAGTCTCTGGTTTTATACTTGTTATTTTGGACTATTTCGAGATCATTACCCTGCCATTTAATGTATCGCTCTTTTTAGTGCTTTTATGCCTATATATTTATATCCAGTCTTGTGGATGTTTTAATTTAATATGACTTTTATTATGGTTTTGCTATTTTGCTGTTCTGGTTGTAAACTCGGGCTACGCATCGTTTTATGAAGAAGCAGAGTGTATGTATTTTCAAGAAATGAATTGATTTTTTTTTTTTGTTAATCATCCAGCCACCCAGGGTACAGTTCAATGTGACTCAAAAAATCCTTAGACACTTTGCCTTAGAAACAAATAGGGCTGCCAAGTCTGGGTTAGAAAATACCTGGAGATGTTGGGGATGGATCTGGGAGACGGTGGGGTTTGGGGGAGGAGAGAGCCCTCAGCATGGTACAATGCCATAGAGTCCACCCTTCAAAGCAGCCTAAATTTTTCTTCCAGGACCTCACGACTGCATTTCCCCACATTGTTGATGCCAGCATGTACCACAACCACTGCCTCCTCTCCAGCACTGTCTATCTGCCTATCTAGAACACACATAATGTCTGCTACCTTCACACAAGGCAGGCAAGTCACCATACCTACCTCATAGTGCATCTGTTGTGGAGGAGGAAGGTAAAGGAGATTGTGAGCTGCTCTGAGACTAGGCTTGCCAATCCCCAGGTCCCAGCAGGGGTTCTTCCGCTTTCCCAGGCTCCTTCCCGCCCCCAGTCAGCTGGCCGGCGGGGGAAGCCCCGTCCCTAAAGCCACCATGTGACTTTCCCCCTCCGGAGGCACCGGTCTCCGATTGGAAAGGCTTGCTCTTGGGATGGTTTGTCTTTGTTACTTGGAAGAAGTTGGCTGCAGCTTGTGAGTAGAGAGGCCAATCCCTCACTTCAGAGTCGCCGGAAACCGGAGGGGGGAACGTCTCACTGAAAATGTCAAGACAGTGTGCGATTGCAATAAAAAAGGCCAATGCCATGCTGGGTATTATTAGGAAGGGAATTGAAAACAAATCAGCCAGTATCATAACACCCCTGTATAAATCGATGGTGCGGTCTCATTTGGAATACTGTGTGCATTTCTGGTCACTGCACCTCAAAAAGGATATTATAGCATTGGAAAAGGTGCAGAAAAGGGCAACGAGAATGATTACAGGTTTGGAACACTTTCCCTATGAAGAAAGGTTAAAACGCTTGGGGCTCTTTAGCTTGGAGAAATGTCGACTGCGGGGTGACATGATAGAGGTTTACAAGATTATGCATGGGATGGAGAAGGTAGAGAAAGAAGTGCTTTTCTCCCTTTCTCACAATACAAGAACTCGTGGGCATTCAATGAAATTGCTCAGCAGTCGGGTTAGAACGGATAAAAGGAGGTACTTCTTCACCCAAAGGGTGATTAACGTGTGGAATTCATTGCCATAGGAGGCGGTGGAGGCTACAAGCATAGCCAGCTTCAAGAGGGGGTTAGATAAAAATATGGAGCAGAGGTCCATAAGTGGCTATTAGCCACAGTGTGTGTGTGTGTGTGTATATATATATATATATATATATATACATGGCTTCTCTTATGTTCTTATGTCTGCTGAGCACTTCATTATTCCCTATGTGGAGATCGATTCTCATAGGGTATTATGGGGAATTGATCTGGAGGTTTCAGGGGCTCTGGGGAAGCTGCTTTTTGAGGTAGAAGCACCAAATTTTCAGTATCGTATCTAGTTCCTCTCCTCAAAGTACCCCCCAAATTTCAAAACAATTGGACCAGAGTGTCCAATTCTATGAGCCCCAAAAGAAGGTGCCCCTATCCTTCATTGTTTCCTATGGAAGGAAGATATTTTAAAAGGTGTGCTGTCTCTTTAAATGTGATGGTCAGAACTCCCTTGGAGTTCAATTATGCTTGTCACACCCTTGTTCCTGGCTCCACCCCAATGTCTCCTGGCTCCACCCCCAAAGTCTCCTAGATCCACCCCCAAAGTCCCCAAATATTTCTTGAATTGGACTTGGCAACCCTATCTGAGACTTTGAGATTCAGAGTGAAGGGCAGGGTATAAATCCAATATCTTCTTCTTTCCTGGTGCCCTCCAAGTGTTTTTAGTAAACAAGCAGGGCCAGATAGGACTTCTGCCTGGCTGGGCTTCTGAATAACCTCTGGAGATTCGATTGGCTGTGCAGATTTTTAAAAACGTTGCTTAGGCAGCAGCTGACACCACGGCATAAGAATCTTCATTGTGTGACCAAAGGCAACTGGTGGCAGCCATTTTGTGGCTGGCTTCTCCTCCTGTAGCAGCCATTTTGTGACTGTGCCCATTTGCCACCACCCTGTATGAAAAAAGTGCCCATAAGCTCAAAAAGGTTGGGGACCCTTGCTTTACTGGATGCTCATCTCACCTGGTGCCCTCCAAAAAGGTTACAGCTGCCATACTGCACACCTGCCATGGACCTAGGGATACCAACTTCCAGGTAGGGCCTGCAGATCTCCTGGTATTACAACCGATCTCCAGGCTATGAAGCTTATTTCCTTAAAAGAAAAGGCAGTGTTAGATGGTAAACTATAATCAGGCATTAAACTCATTTATTAGGAGGGCCACGTGTGTAGTGTAGCCAGGAGAGCCTATGATTGTCTGGCAGGCGGAAGTTCTAGCTCCTTAGTGTTATTCAGGGTACACCATAAGAAGGCAAGTAAGAATTGCACCCTTCCAACATATAACTACCCCTGATTCATTGGAGCTGTTATATCTACGGCGAAAAGGCACATTCCTTGAGGATATCAGAAAGAATATATGCTAGGCTGGAGCCAACAGAGCGAGGGGCTATATCAAAACGTCCACAACAGCAAAGACACAAAAGTAGCTAAGGTTGCCAATCCCCAGGTGGGGGCAGGGGATCCCCCAGTTTGGAGGCCCTCCCCCCACTTCAGGGTCATCAGAAAGCAGTGTGGGGGGAATGTCTGCTGGGCACTCCATTATTACCTATAGAGACTGATCCCATAGGGTATAATGGAAAATTGATCTGCGGGTATCTGGGGCTTGGAGGGGGGGCTGTTGTTTGAGGTAGAGTCACCGAATTTTCAGCATAGCATCTGATGACTCTCCTCAAATTGCTCGCCAAGTTTCAAAAAGATTGGACCAGGGGGTCCCATCCCATGAGCCCCAAAAGAAGGTGCACCTATCCTTCATTCTTTCCAATGGAGAGAAGGCATTTCAAAGGTGCGCGGTTCCTTTAAACGTGATGACCAGAACTCCCTTTGGAGTTCAGTTACGCTTGTCACAACCTTGCTCCTGGCTCCACCCCCAATGTCTCCTGGCTCCACCCCCAAAGTTTCCTGGCTCCACCCCCAAAGTCCGCCAATACTTCTTGAATTGGACTTGGCAACCCAAGAAGTAGCAGGTGAACTACCCTATGAACATAATGCGGCACATAGACAAAAAATGGACTGAAGCAACTGTGAATTTGGATTCCAGACATCCCAGTAGGAAAGCCTGTTGAAAAGACTAGGTGCAAGCCCACCTGTGTTCCAAGGAAATTCAGAGGTGGCATCAAACCTGGTAGTTGCCTGACTGTTATCCCTATCCAGAGCTCCGAAGGATCAAGATTTTACATGCAGGATAAAAAAGAAGTCTGGTCTTTCTACAAATCTGAGAAAAGCCCCCCCCCCCCTATGTTTCTACATTTTGTACTGCTGTCCTGGTTATCTGATACAAAGAGCCATGAATGAAGAAGAAGACGGTATTTTTAAACCCCGCTCTTCTCTCTGTATCAGAGTCTCAGAGCGGCTTACAATCTCCTATATCTTCTTCCCTCAGAACAGACACCCTGTGAGGTGTGTGGGGCTGAGAGGGCTCTCCCAGAAGCTGCTCTTTCAAGGACAACTCTTGCAAGGGCTATGGCTGACCCGAGACCATCCCAGCAGCTGCAAGTGAAGGAGTGGGGAAGAAGATATTGGATTTATATCCCGCCCTCCACTCCGAAGAGTCTCAGAGCGGCTCACAATCTCCTTTCCCTTCCTCCCCCACAACAGACACCCTGTGAAGTGGGTGGGGCTGGAGAGGGCTCTCACAGCAGCTGCCCTTTCAAGGACAACCTCTGCCAGAGTTATGGCTGACCCAAGGCCATGCTAGCAGGTGCAAGTGGAGGAGTGGGGAATTAAACCTGGTTCTCCCAGATAAGAGTCCGCACACTTAACCACTACACCAAACTGGCTCTCCACACCAAACTGGCTCTCTGAATCAAACCTGGTTCTCCCAGATAACAGTCCGCGCACTAAGCTACTACACCAAACTGGCTCTCTTGAATGAGAATATCTTTATGGGCTGTTTGTAGGGATGGCAATACGAAGCCTAACATTGCCGAGTACACAGCTCACCTTCCTAGCCCAGATGCCCAATTCACTTGCTATATCAAAACGTGTTTGAACAGGCAAGGAAGGAAAAGCCACTTAAGCAAAAAAAGGAAAAATTGAGCTCCACAGGTAATGGCCACAAATTGACCATTTCCAAAATTTAAATTGGAAGATTGGAAAAAAGCTTATTGCTATTAATGGGCGGCTCTGGTTTCATCCTTTTCGCCCTTCAGTGAACTCAATTTAAATGAACTGAAGAGACAGGGATGAAGCCCACACCGTGTCTGAGTTAACTAGGGGAGGAAAGTTGATTGTGTTAAGAGCGACATAATTCGGTATAGCACCCAATGGCACACAAGGTATTACCAAAGAACCATTTCCCAAAGAACACAGAGCGGCTCTGGGCTAGCAAGATCTCTGAATTGAGAACATCAAAGATGTTCCTAAATTAAACCAGGGCCTTTTTTTTTCTTAGCAGGAACACACAGGAACAGAGTTTTGACTGTCTTGGTGTCAGGGCCTAAGTTGCAAATGAATTCTGACCTTTTTCTACAAGAAAGCCCTGTGTGTAGGCTTCCCAATCCCCAGGTCCCAGTGGGGGATTCCCCGGTTTTACAGGCTTCCCCCCACCCCCAGCCAGCTGGCCGGCAGGGGAAGCTCCTCCCCCACAGCCACCCTGTACCTCTAGATCTTGGGCAGGACCTGCAAACAGGTCCAGTTTTAAAAAGTGTGTGTGCCTTTAAATTGGAGCTGGAAGTACTTCATGGGGAAGGGTTAGCAACAGCAGACCTCGTAAGCTCCAGGAGGATTGGCTAATGGCTACATGAGGGGTGTGTGGCCTAATATGCAAAGGAGTTCCTGCTACAAAAAAAAGCCCTGAATAAAACATCAAATACATCATTACATCATAAAAACACATCCTTGAAAGCACTCCAGGGCTTTTTTTGTAGCAGGAACTCCTTTGCATATTAGGCCACACACCCCTCATGTAGTCAATCCTCCTGGAGCTTACAGTAGGCCCTGTAAGAAGAGCCCTGTAAGCTCTTGGAGGATTGGCTACATAAGAGGGGGGTGGCCTAATATGCAAAGGAGTTCCTGCTACAAAAAGAGCCCTGCTATAACTGTCAAGATATATGCTCTTTTGAATAAGCTCCTTTTGCAGCCTTGCTCTACTTCTTATATTTAAAAGAGGAAGACCATATTTCCTCTGACGCAAGCCATAAAACTTTAATCCAAGTTTTCATGTCAATAATATTGTCCCAGCAAAACAAACAGTTGCTGAGGAGGGGGTGTGGAAAGGAGCCGGAGGGCATCTTAGTAATTTTGTTGTAGTTAAAGATCTTGTGGTTGGGGAAGCGGGAAGGAGGAATGATTGATATTGAGGGTGCTAACTCAGTTCTTGCACCAGAGGACTTCCATCAATCTTATCGTTCTCATCCAAGGAAAAGAAAACATCTGAATAATTTTCTGAGGAGCCCTGATGGAGAGTCTCCTCTGCGATGTTATGTATTACTGCAGCTGTCTCTTTCGGAATCATAAAGGGTCTCTTTCTTTGCAAAGCCAGTGGTATTGCCATGCATTTGGTTCCACTGTACCTATCGAATGCTAGGCACCTGCAGGGGTCGTTTTGTAGAAAAAGGTGGTGGAGCTCATTAGCATAGCTCATTAGCATATGACCCCCAACCAGCCAAAACCAACCTGATGCAAGAAAGGAGAGCCCTGGGCGAAGGCTTGCCAATCCCCAGGTCCCAGCGGGTTCTTCCACTTTCCCAGGCTCCTTCCGGCCCCCCATCAACTGACTGACAGGGGGAAGCCCCGCCCCCAGAGGACTATGTGCCTTTCCACCTCCGGAGGCTCCAGTATCCAATTGAAAGGCTTCCTCTTGGGATGGTGTGTCTGAGTTACTTTGAAGAAGTTGGCAGCAACTCGTGAGTAGAGAGGCCAATCCCTCGCTTCAGAGTCACCAGAAAGGGGGTGGCGGGGGGGAGGGAAATGTCTGCTGAGCGCTTCATTATTCCCTATGTGGCGATCGATTCTCATAGGGTATAATGGGGAATTGATCTGGAGGTTTCGGGGGCACTGGGGGAGATGTTTTTTGAGGTAGAGGTACCAAATTTTCCATATAGTATCTAGTGCCTCTCCCCAAAGTACCCACCAAGTTTCAAAATGATTGGACCAGGGGGTCCAATTCTATGAACCACAAAAGAAGGTGCCCCTATCCTTCATTATTTCCTATGGAAGGAAGACATTTAAAAAGGTGTGCTGTCCCTTTAAATGTGATCGCCAGAACTCGCTTGGAGTTCAATTATGCTTGTCACACCCTTGTTCCTGGCTCTGCCCCCAATGTCTCCTGGCTCCACCCCCAAAGTCCCCAGATATTTCTTGAATTGGACTTGGCAACCCTACCTGGGCAAGTGAAGCCCGCTTGGGCTGGCTAGAGATCCAGCCAGCCCAAGCAGGCCTCACTCACCTGGGGCTCTCCTTGGCCACACGCACTCCCAGTCAAAAAGCCAGCAAGCTACCCACTGCCCAAAATCCTATAAGAAGTAGAGAAAGGGTGGCGTGGGCTTCTCCAGGGGTTAATGAGGGCTGCTGGGGTGTGGCAAAGCTCCTGGTGGCTGGCTGCCTGCTCTCCTCATCCAGGGATTGTTATGCAGCTGCACCTACCATTCAATGGACAAGGCAGGTGGGGAGGAAGAGGGGGAACCGTCAGAAAGGTTCAGGAGCTGCACTCCTGTGAGCTCCTGCTGAATCTGAGGCCTGGGCAGCTGGGCTTGAGGTTGGAAAAGAGGAGCTCTGATTCTGTGTTGGAAAGCGCAGGCTGCCCAAAGGAGTTGTGATTTCATCACTGATGATTTATTATTTAAATTGTCAGCCTTCTGGAGCAGGACTCTGAAGAGGGGGCATAGCAATATTCTTACCAAACAAATATATATTGCAATAATGATTTTAATGGGATTTGCTCTAAGAGTCATAGGATTACCAGGCCAAGCATGCAGGAAGGTTGGGGGAGGGGTTTAACACTGCTGACATTGTTCGCATCATCACATCACTTCCGGGTGCAAATGGGTAGGTCTAGGAATCACTCGAAATTCTATGGTAAAACCATAAAGTTTCCAACGATTCCTAGAGCTACCCATTTTCACTTCCAGGTTGTTATCCAGATGTGATGTTCCAGTGCAGAATCTGGTGCCATTTAAACAAATTACTTGCACCAGTTAAGCAACAGCAACAATTGCTAAGAGTCTTACTGCCCTAACAGGAAGCCCAACACCTCTAGGCTGGGTGCTTTCACACACGCAAAATAATGCACTTTCAATCCCATTTCAGTGCACTTTGCAACTGGATTTTACTGTGTGAGAGGGCAAAATCGACTTGCAAAACAGTCATCGAGGTGGATCGCAACGGCATTATTTAGCATGTATGAAAGCACCCTGAGTCAGTACAAAGAAATTGAGATGTTCAGGAACAATGCACTAGGATATTAGAAGTCTGGAATCACCAGAAAGAACCGAAATGTAGCATAAGTCTTCACATGACACATTAAGCAGTACCGAAATGACATAATAGGATCCTACTTACAGTACGCTTTCCACAACAGTTTGACCACAGGTCCCAACCATTTATCCAAGTCAGCTTGTGAACTTTTTGTAAAGTACAGCCTTTTGCCTCTCGTGTACAGTTCAGGTTTGCTTAGGTTTGGGGCTTTCCTGACCTCTTCAGGTTGGCCATTCCACAAGGCCGGAGCAACAACCAAAAAGTCACATGGGCAGCCGGTTGTTGATTTTGCCGGTTTGGAGGTTGGCACCTGCTGAAGGCCCTGCTGCTGAAAAACACACAAACAGCAGGCATGCTCCCTAGTGGCTGTTTACATGCATTACAGCTAGCTTTTGCTGTGTTTCTGCGGCTTGGGATTTCAAGCTACCCACCAATGGTTTGTTTTTTGTTCCGCTCGGGGCAAATGCCACCAACCTGTCCACATTTTGCTAGACTGCACTTGTGCTAGACGAGGTGTAGGCCCAATAGAACCATTCACTAATGCTAACCAGGGCTTTTTTTGTAGCAGGAACTCCTTTGCACATTAGACCACGCACCCCTGATGTAGCCAATCCTCCAAGAGCTTACAGGGCTCTTAGTACAGGGCCTACTGTAAGCTCCAGGAGGATTGGCTACATCAGGGGGCATGGCCTAATATTAGGGTTGCCAAGTCCAATCCAAGAAATATCTGGGGACTTTGGGGGTGGAGCCAGGAGACATTGGGGGCGGATCCAGGAACAAGGGTGTGACAAGCATAATTGAACTCCAAAGGGAGTTCTGGCCATCACATTTCAAGGGACTGAACACTTTTTTAAATGCCTTCCTTCCATAGGAAATAATGAAGAATAGTGGTACCTTCTTTTGGGGCACATAGAATTGGATCCCCTTGTCCAATCTTTTTGAAACTTGGAGGGTATTTTGGGGAGAGGCACCAGATGCTACGCTGCAGATTTGGGGCCTCTACCTCAAAAAAACAGCCCCCCCAGAGCCCCAGATACCTGTGGCTCCATTCTCCATTATTTCCTATGGGAAAACATCTCCATAGGGAATGATAAAGTTCCCAGCAGACATTTCCCTCCACTCCCCCCGCTTTCTGATGACCCTAAAGCGGGGGGAGGGCCTCCAAATCAAGGGATCCCCTGCCCCCACCTGGGGATTGGCAACCCTACCTAATATGCAAAGGAGTTCTGCTACAAGAAAAAGCCCTGATGCTAACATAGGGCTTCCAAGCCCTGAGTCCGGGCGGGGAATCCCCCGCCCGGGAGGTTCCCAACCCGCCAGCCTGGATTGGGCCAGCAAGGGGAACCTCCCCTTACATCGGTGCGATGATGTCACCCAGAAGTGATGTCATCAGAATGGCGGCGCCCATGTGGGGCCACTCTAGGCATGACCAGGGAAACTCTATGGTTTTCCCAAATGCTCTAGCCATTTGGGAGGGAAAACTCTATGGTACAAAAGTCCCCTGCTCCAGGAAGCTGGGGACTTGGCAACCCTATGCTAACAGCAAATAACGTGCTTCAAAAGATCTTCAAATTTGTATTTAAACCAACGATTTAAGCAAGGGAATGCTTTCTTTAGATTCAGGAGGGGAGGGAGAAGAAGGTTGGGGAGATAATTAATCATTGGCTTATTATATGGGAGAGTGACTTAGCAGCAGAACTCTCCGCTCATCGCTTCTCAGAAGCAGGGAAGCAGAAAAGGTACATGATTTATTAAATACACCAAAGTGGCCTTTGATCTATTATTCAATCAATGCTCTGTTGAGCCAGATGGTCATTTTAAATATCAAAACCATACAAAAAGGGATGGAAATCAGCCACTGTCGGGGAAACAGAGAGGCTCTGAATGCCACCGATGATATCCATTCATTCGAAGAAAGGAAGCCGCGGCAGAAAGGTATCTTGATCATAATCAGACTTTGCATTTACCTCTTGATTGAATACTTGATTGGCTGCTTTATACGGAATCAGACCCTGGGCCCATCAAGGTCAGTATTGTCTATTCAGATTGACAGCAGCTCTCCAGGGACTCCGGATGAGGTTTCTCCATCACCTGCTTCCTGGTCATAAGAACATAAGAGAAGCCATGTTGGGTCAGGCCAATGGTACATCCAGTCCAACACTCTGTGTCACACAGTGGCCAAAAAACCCCCAACAACCCCAAGTGCTATCAAGAGGTCCACTAGTGAGGCCAGGACACTAGAAGCCCTCCCATTGTGCCCCCCCCAGCACCAAGAATACAGAGCATCACTGCCCAGAGAGTTCCAACAATACACTGTGGCTAACAGCCACTGATGGACCTCTCTGCTCCATATGTTTATCTAATCTCCTCTTGAAGCTGTTTATGTTTGCAGTTACCACCACCTCCTGTGGCAGTGAATTCCATGTGTTAATCACCCTTTGGGTGAAGAAGAACTTCCTTTTAATGTAGGGTTGCTAAGTTCAATTCAAGAAATATCTGGGGACTTTGGGGGTGGAGCCAGGAGACATTGGGGGTGGAGCCAGGAGCAAGGGTGTGACAAGCATAATTGAACTCCAACGGAGTTCTGGCCATAACATTTAAAGGGACAGCACACCTTTTTAAATGCCTTCCTCCCATAGGAAATAATGAAGGATAGGGGCACCTTCTTTGGGGGCTCATAGAATTGGACCCCCTGGTCCAATCGTTTTGAAACTTTGGGGGTATTTAGGGGAGAGGCACTAGATGCTATACTGAACATTTGGTGCCTCTACCTCAAAAAATAGCCCCCCCTGAGCCCCTGATACCTCCAGATCAATTCCCCATTATACCCTATGAGAATCGATCTCCACAAAGGGAATAATGAAGTGCCCAGCAGACATTTCCTTCCCGCCACTCCCCATTTCTGGTGATTCTGAAGCGAGTGATTGGCCTCTCTACTCACGAGTTGCTGCCAACTTCTTCAAAGTAACCCAGACACACCGTCCCAAGAGGAAGCCTTTCCAATCGGAGACTGAAGCCTCCGGAGGTGGAAAGTCACATGGTGGCTGTGGGGGCGGGGCTTCCCCCCACTGGCCAGCTGACTGGGGGCGGGAAGGAGCCTGGGAAAGCGGGAGACCTGGAGATTGGCAAGCCTATTTTAATGAGAGATGCAGAGGACCAAACCTGGGAACTTCAGCATGCGAGGCAGCGGCTCTTCCAGTGAACCACAGCCTTCCCACTGTATCTTTTTATATGTGTTTATTTTATTTATTTAATCTCAGGGTTGAGAAGTACCCACTAAAACTATCCACGAACCCCCCTGCCAGTGCAGGAACTACAAATATAATATCCCCATTCCCACCAAGTAGGAACCCAGTCAATGCTTAAACACCTCAGATGACAAAGGACCCACCACTTCATGAGGGAAACTGCTCCAGTGTTGAGCACACTTCTCCGCCAGGAAGTTCTTCCTCAGATAACACCTCTTTTGCTGTAGTTTATAGTCATTAATCCGAATCTTGTCATCGGACACAACTAAAAACATATCCATATTTTTGGTGTTTAAGGAGCTACTAGACTCAAATTTTGTTCTGCTACTGCAGACTGATGTGGTTAACCCATCTAAAATTATACCAAGTCAGACCCTAGAATCATAGAGTAGGAGGAGACCTAGTCCAACCCCTTGCACAATGCAGGAAACTCACAAATACCTCCCTCTAAATTCACAGGATCCACATTGCTGTCAGATGGCCATCTAGCCCCTGTTTAAAAACCTCCAAGGAAGGAGAGCCCACCAACTCCTGAGGAGAGCCAGTTTGTTGTAGTGGTTAAGTGTGTGGACTCTTATCTGGGAGAACCAGGTTTGATTCCCCCCTCCTCCACTTACACCTGCTGGCATGGCCTTGGCAGAGGTTGTCCTTGAAAGGGCAGCTGCTGGGAGAGCCCTCTCAGCCCCACCCACCTCACAGGGTGTCTGTTGTGGGGGAGGAAGGGAAAGGAGATTGTGAGCCGCTCTGAGACTCTTGAGTGGAGGGTGGAATATATATCCAATTTCTTCTTCTTCTTCCACTGAGGAACCGCTCTAATGGTCAGGAAGTTCTTCCTAATGCTGAGCCGAAAACACTTAATTTCAACCCATTGGTTCTGGTCTGACCTTCTGGGGCCACAGAAAACAATTCCACACCATCTACCCTGGTCTATCGAGGTCACTATCATGTACTCAGACTGGCAGCAGCTCTCCAGGGTCTCAGCTTGCGGCCTTCCCCATCATCTCCTACTTGTCCCTTTTAATTGGCAGTGCCGAGGACTGAACTCTGGACTTTCTGCAGGCCAAGCAGATGTTCTACCCCTGAGCCATGGCCTCTCCCCAATTTTTTAGAATGTTCAAAGAGCTATAGAATACATCATCTCAGCCCTGCAGTCTGTGTCCTAACCAGTAGAATTGCTGTGCTTGGTAACCAGAGATGGGGGGTGCCTCACCTGCAGGTTCCTCTTCCCCTTGAGGCTTGTCCAGCATCTGCCATGTTCTTCTTTAGGCACCAAGCCACAATGCTCCTTTTTTTATCCAGTCTTTAAACTGAGGGGGTTCCATTTTTAGCAATTTTATGATCTGCTTCTAGCCTAAAGACTCTCATGAATATCATTTGAGACTCTACAGCTTAGGATGTTTTACGCCCTGATTTGTCTCAGTGGCTGGTTTGGTTTTATTGTAGTTTCAGCTGTGAGATGCCTTCAGCAGGCAAATAGATAAATAATAGCGTATCCTACTGAGGCTAGACAAATAAATAATGAAGTATCGCTCTGAGGCTAGCCAATGGATGAACTCCCACTCTTGGCCCAAAAAACATGTGGAATTCACTGCCACAGGAAGTGGCGGCGGCTACATGCATAGATGGTTTCAAGAGCGGACTGGATAAACATATGGAGCAGAGGTCCATCAGTGGCTATTAGTGATTCCATTAGTGGAATAGAAGAGCCCCGTGGTGCAGAGTGGTAAAGCTGCAGTACTGCAGTCGGAGCCCTCTGCTCACGACCTGAGTTTGATCCCAGTGGAAGCTGGTTCAGGTAGCCGGCTCCAGGTTGACTCAGCCTTCCATCCTTCCGAGGTCGGTAAAATAAGTACCCAGCTTGCTGGGGGGAAAGTGTAGATGACTGGGGAAGGCAATGGCAAACTACCCCATAAAAAGTCTGCAGTGAAAATGTTGTGAAAGCAACATCACCCCCCAGAGTCAAAAATGACTGGTTCTTGCACAGGGGACTACTTTTACCTTTATTGTTGGAACTCTCTGTCTGGGGCAAGTGGTGCTCTATATTCTTGGTGCTTGGGGTATGGGGGCAACAGTGGGAGGGCTTCTAGTGTCCTGGCCCCACTGATGGACCTCCTGATGGCACCTGGGTTTTTTGGCCACTGTGTGACACAGAGTGTTGAACTGGATGGGACATTGACCTGATCCAACGTAGCTTCTTTTATATTCTTATGTAGAAATTACCATCATGGAATTGAGGAGTGAGAGAGAAAATGGCCACCTCAATGTTCTAGGAATTTCCCCCTTGCTTCTATGGGATTATGAGAATTCTTAAAGAATCACCCAGAAACGACATCACATCCTTCCCAAACTCCAGCATTCCTCAGGCAGCACCCCCAAAATAACTGCAAAGCTAGGTTAACTACTGGTTCAGCAAATGACTTGGGTGGGCTGGTCAGGAAAAGCTTTATTCGCCAGAACATTTGGTTAACTAGCGGCAACCCCAGTTTCTTGTGGATAACCAGGCCTTGAATTCAGCAGGAGCTCACAGGAGCATAGCTCCGGAACCTTTCTGAGGGTTCCCCCTCCTCCTCCCAACCTACCTTGTCCTTTGAATAGTAGATGCAGCTGTATAACAACCCCTGGATTAGGAGAGCAGCCAGCCAGCCAGCCACCAGGGGCTTTGCCACGCCCCAAGAAGCCCTCATTAACCCCTGGAGAAGCCCATGCCACCCTTTCTCTACTTCTTATGTGATTTTGGGCAGCGGGTGGCTTGCTGGGCTTTTGGCTGGGGGTGTGGGGGGGGGAACAGCCCAGGAGAGCCGCAGGTGAGCGAGACCTGCTTGGGCTGGCTGGATCTCTAGCTAGTCCAAGCAGGCCTCACTCGCCTGGGGCCCTCCTTTCTTGTGTCTGGTTGCTTTGTGCTGGTGGCGGTGGTGAGGCATATGCTAATGAGTTATTTTAATGAGCTCCACCGCCTATTTTCCTACAAAACAACCCCTGATTAAAAGACACGACTGCCATCCCGTCTAGAATCAAGCAAACTTGTTTCTGAGCTTACCCTGTAAGCAAGTGAAGCTACACGAAGGGCTTGGTTGAGCAGATTCTCCCTTGCGGGGAAATCATTTTGCCATCTCCAGCTCTCTTTGAATCTGTAGATTATTGTCCCAGATGCGCGCTTGCTCATTTTGCCACAAGCAAAGGTGCTCTGCCTGCCCTTCCCTCCCATTTTACCTACCTGCAGAGCTTCCCCTCCACCTTCATTACCTCTGACAAACCCACTATTGTCGAAGAGCTGAACGAGAACCATGGGAGGTAAGCAGGCCCCGGTCTCCCAAGGCGAGGAAGAAGGAGGCAAAAAATGAACAGCGCCAGAGATCACTGAAAGGAGCTTGGCATGCTGAAAGACCTCCTGTGGCAGGTAGTACAAGAACTGGCAAGGCAAAATGATTTTTAAGAACAGTATGATTCTAGAGCTCAGGAGCCAAAGGGAGATGTAGGGATTTCAATTTGTTGTTCTTGGGGACTTCGCTGCTCCCGCTGAGGCTGCCGAGATGGGAGCAGCTCAGGAAATGCGGCCACCATGACAACCCTGGGACTGTTCCAAAATATTCTGGTATCTATGTGCACACTTGCTTTGTTTTTCTCTGGGGATAAGGTACATAGAATCACGGAAGGGATCTCCAGGGTCATCTAGTCCAACTCCCTGCACAATGCAGGAAACTCACAAATACTTTCCCCTAAATTCACTGCCACAGGAGATGGTAACAGCTACAAGCATAGCCAGCTTCAAGAGGGGGTTAGATAAAAAATATGGAGTAGAGATCCATCAGTGGCTATATAAATATATATATTAATTTTTTGGCCATGGTGTGACACAGAGTGTTGGACTGGATGGGCCCTTGGCCTGATCCAACATGGCTTCTCTTATGTTCTTATGTGTGACACAGAGCGTTGGACAGGATGGGCCACTGGCCTGATCCAACATGGCTTCTCTTATGTTCTTATTTGTGACACAGAGTGTTGGACTGGATGGGCCACTGGCCTGATCCAGCATGGCTTCTCTTATGTTCTTATGTGTGACACAGAGTGTTGGACTGGATGGGCCACTGGCCTGATCCAACATGGCTTCTCTTATGTTCTTATGTGTGACACAGAGTGTTGGACAGGATGGGCCACTGGCCTGATCCAACATGGCTTCTCTTATGTTCTTATGTGTGACACAGAGTGTTGGACTGGATGGGCCACTGGCCTGATCCAGCATGGCTTCTCTTATGTTCTTATGTGTGATACAGAGTGTTGGACTGGATGGGCCATTGGCCTGATCCAACTTGGCTTCCCTTATGTTCTTATGTGTGATACAGAGTGTTGGACTGGATGGGCCATTGGCCTGATCCAACATGGCTTCTCTTATGTTCTTATGTGTGACACAGAGTGTTGGACTGGATGGGCCATTGGCCTGATCCAACATGGCTTCTCTTATGTTCTTATGTGTGACACAGAGTGTTGGACTGGATGGGCCATTGGCCTGATCCAACATGGCTTCTCTTATGTTCTTATAACCGCTTTTAATGGTCAGGAAGTTCTTCCTAATGTTCAGCCGGAAACTCTTTTGATTTAATTTCAACCCATTGGTTCTGGTCCTACCTTCTGCGGCCACAGAAAACAATTCCACATCATCCTCTATAGGACAGCCCTTCAAGTACTTGAAGATGGTGATCATATCACCTCTCAGCTGCCTCCTCTCCAGGCTAAACCTGCCCAGCTCCTTCAAGCTTTCTTCATAGGACTTGGTCTCCAGACTCCTCACCATTGCCCTCCTCTGGACCTGTTCCAACTTGTCTATATCCTTCTTAAAATGTGATACCCAAAACTGAACACAGTACCCCAGGTGAGGTCTTACCAGAGCAGAGTAAGTTGTAAGTTTTTGTTGTTCAGTTGCACAGTCCAACTCTTTGTGACCCCATGGACAAAGTCATGCCAGGCCCTCCTGTTCTTCACCATCCTCCAAAGCCTGCTCAAATTCGTGTTTGTTACCTCAGTTATGCTGTCCAGCCACCTCATCTTTTGCCATCCCCCTCTTCTTTTGCCTTCTGTCTTTCCCAGCATCAGGGACTTCTCCAGTGAGTGCTCCCTTCTCATTTTGGGGCCAAAGTATTTGAGCTTCAGCATTTGACCTTCCAGGAAATAGTCAGGGTTGATTTCCCTTAGGACTGACTGATTTGATCTTGCAGTCCAAGGGACTCTCAAGAATCTTCTCCAGCACCACAAACACCTCCCCCTAAATTCACAGGAACCTCATTGCTGTCAGATGGCCATCTAGCCTCTTTTTAAAAATCTCCAAGGAAGGAGAGCCCACCACCTCCTGAGGAAGCCTGTTCCGCATGGTTTGGTAATGGGGGACAGGGCTTTACCCGGGATTTTAAAAGTCAGGGTGCACCTTTGCCCATACGCTGCGGGGCTTGCTGCTTCTCTGAAGCTTTTGGGGGGTAGGGGCCAAAGCTAGAGGCTCTGAATGTTGCCAAGTTGAGGCAGCCAACCCTAGAACTTTGGAGTCAAGAAGGGACAACGCCTTGTGCGCAAGCAGAGGGGTTTCCTTCCACCTCCCTCTACCCCACCCCACCCTGGCACTTCGCAGCCAGCAGCTCCATCCATCCTCGCCTCCCTGGCCCATTCCGAATGGCTTCCTCTGCTTCTCCGCCTCCCTCCTCACCGCCTGGCGCTTTTGCTGCTGCAGTGCCCTGGGCCCTGCTCAGCTCTCCCAGCTCTGGCTGCTACTAATGACACTCCACCAGCTCAGTCATGGCAAAAGAGAACAAAAGTAGTCTGTGCCCTGGAGTGCCCCCCGCCGGGAAGTGGGGGGCCCCACCTGGAAGTCAGGTGGCACTGCCCCCACAGCCCCCTCCCCCCGTGGCTACGACCCTGTAGGGGAGTTTTCCCCTCTCTCCTAGTCACAGGTTGACCATTATCTGGTGATTTAGACTTGTGGACTTGGAACCTCCACAAGCCAGTTTGGTGTAGTGGTGAAGTGCGCGGACTCTTATCTGGGAGAACCGGGTTTGACTCCCCACTCCTCTGCTTGCAGCTGCTGGAATGGCCTTGGGTCAGCCAAAGCTCTCGCAGAGCTGTCCTTGAAAGGGCAGCTGCTGCGAGAGCCCTCTCAGCCTCACCTACCTCACAGGGTGTCTGTTGTGGGGGGCAAGGTGAAGGCGATTGTGACCCGCTCTGAGACTCTGATTCAGAGAGAAGGGCGGGGGATAAATCCAATATCTTCTTCTTCACAAGGACAGTTACGGATGGTCTGCCCCAGTAGGTTGATGGACCCAGAGGGGTTCCTGATGTCTCCTGGGGATTTTCCAGCCAGCTCAATTGGCGCTATTGCTGTAGCCCTAATTAGCCTGTGGGATGCAGAGATGACCCCAGCTGTGGACATTGCCCCTGAGCAGGGATGGAATTCTAGCAGGAGCTCCTTTGCATATTAAGCCACACACCCCTGATATAGCCAATCCTCCAAGAGCTTACAAGGTTCTTCTTTGTAAGCTCCAGGAGGATTGGCTACATCGAGGGGGTATGGCCTAATATGCAAAGGAGCTCCTGTTAGAATTCCACCCCTGCCCCTGAGTCCCCTCCGTTGTCCCATGGAGTCTGGACTGCCCCTTGGTTTCCTGAGAAGCTTCAGATGATGAAACAGTTGGGCAAACATTTACAGCATACTAACCCACCTTCCACTATACTTTAATGCACCCTGTCTTTCTAATGGCTAACTTATATTATTTCTCTTTTAGAACAGTGTATCAGAATATTTGGTTTTTTGTTTTTGTTTTTTTGTATTGACATACTCAAATGGGGAATATTGGTTGTTTGTCTTATTGCATGTACCAACCCATCCTCCACTGTATTCTAATGTCTTCCTTTTTTTAAAAAAAAAAAAGGCAAGCTATAATGGATCTTATAATCTCTTGAGAAACCATGCCCTCTATTTAAACTAACAAAGCCAGAATGTTACCTAGATTTATGGCACTTCGCACCTACGACAGCAGTCTGCTTTTTATCACCCTCCAGTGTTGTTTCAGCCCTGCTTTGTCCTAACACTAACAAACACAGATCCCTATTGGTGATTCCTTTAATCTGCTAAAAACTTTCCCATGATTCCACACTGCCCACTTATATTACGAATCGCTGCTTCCATTCCCGTTTTGTCTGATGAAGTCTGCTTAAGAGCATACAAAAGCTGACATCCCGAATAAAACTTAGTTGGTCTTAAAGCTGCACTTGTCCACTGCTTTGTTCTATTGCCTCAGACCAACACGGCTGCCTCCTGGGATCTGTTTACAGCACAAGTGAACAAAAACTCAAAGTGTTTAATTTTATTGTATTGTTTTAACTCTGAACTGTCATTTTTTATTGTTGTTACTGTATGTTGTGATCCGTCATGAGCCCGTTTATGGGAAAGGGCAGAATATAAGCCTACTGAATGAATGAATGAATGAATGAATGAATGAATGAATGAACGAACGAACATATGTGGGAGTGCATTATCACAAGTATTCTGAGGCAGTGATGCCAGCACGGCATGCCCACTTTTCAGCCACCATTGTGTCTGCACAAAGCCATCCAGTGGAGCTTTTCTGGGTTGGGGAAAGGCTTTGAACTCAAGCTTCGGAGGATGTTGACCTAGAAGACATAGAAGTGATACCTACTCAGGCAGGCACGGTAGATATAAATTACCTGCCTACCAACTTCTTCTCAGTTTGACCCAGAAAGAACTCCAGTATTCTGGGTTACATCTCTGAGGATGCCAGTCACAGTTGCTGGCGAAACGTCAGGCCTCGCAATGACAAAACCACGGCCACACAGCCCGGAAAATCTACAACAACCGATGGACTCCGGCTGTGAAAGCGTTCGTCAGCATAAGAACATAAGAGAAGCTATGTTGGATCA
The DNA here is from genome assembly GCF_032191835.1 of Heteronotia binoei. Taxonomy (NCBI): domain Eukaryota; kingdom Metazoa; phylum Chordata; class Lepidosauria; order Squamata; family Gekkonidae; genus Heteronotia; species Heteronotia binoei. The sequence goes on along the minus strand of NC_083243.1, from coordinate 17,921,397 downwards.
GGCCAATGGCCCATCCAGTCCAACACTCTGTGTCACACAGTGGCAAAAAAATTTATATATACACACACACACTGTGGCTAATAGCCACTGATGGACCGCTGCTCCATATTTTTATCTAAACCCCTCTTGAAGGTGGCTATGCTTGTAGCTGCCACCACCTTCTGTGGCAGTGAATTCCACATGTTAATCACCCTTTGGGTGAAGAAGTACTTCCTCTGTTAACAGGGAACTCTGTTAACTTCTTGGGCTAAAGAAGTCTGTTCTTTATTTTAACATCTGATAGGGCATGTATAGAGAGAGGGAGAGAGAAACTGCATTTTACCCATTTCTTTTTAAGCCCTTTTTAAGCCCGTTTTAAGCCCGTTTACCCCTTGCTCAATCTGGTGCTGGGCTAAAAGTGCGCTTGTGAATATATATATACATATATATATACAGTGAAGGTCTGTGTGGAACAAAGAACCACTGCTAGCAACAACAGTTATAAGCTATATATATATATATATATATATATATATATATATATATATATATATATATATATATATATATATATATATATATATATACATACACCTAATAATTGTTATATTATAAGGTATTTATATATATATGAATACCTTATAACTGTTGTTGCTGGCAGTGGTTCTTTGTTCCACACAGACCTTCACTGTCTTGGATATGCTAGTTTAGAAGAAGTGCTGGGGAGAAGACGGTCAGTTGGCCAGTGGCCGTTCCTCCAGGGGTGTGAAAGGCAGCCAAGGGTTCCCATGGTGACCAGGCGTTGGGCAGCAGGAGACACAGTGGCAAGGCCTCAGACCTTGGAAAGGAAGATGGGAGTCCTGACCCTCTGAATGGGTAATTCCTACGAAAGTTAGGTGGGGGTGGTTGGTTACGGGAAAGAAAGAAAAGCCTCTTCGGGTGTTGGGAAAACCTTACAGGGCAGAGTGGAACAGGACCAATACTCCCTCTAAGCTAGGGGTGTCGAACTCATTTGTTATGAGGGCCGGATCTGACATAAATGAGACCTTGTTGGGCCAAGCCATGTCAGGCCAGGCCATGTGCGTACCTATTTAAGATTAGGTAGCAGATATATAATTTTTTTATAAAGAACACAGACACAAATATAATTTTTTAAAAAAAATTTAAAATGCTTAAAATGTTAGCACTCATTGGTCTTAAAGATGCTTTCTTTGTATTCCTCCCATGAGATCCAGGGAACTTGGCAAAGGAAGCTCTGGCTCTTTCCTTCCTTCCTCAGGGGACTGCAGGGGGTGGGGCCTCAGCCAATAGAAGGAAGAGAGACTTGGGTCAGTAGCTCTGCTGTGCAATTGAGAGAGCCTGGCAAAGCAAATTATTCCCCCCCCCCTTCCTCCTCAAGGAGGGAGCCTCAGCCAATGGAGAAAATAGAGCTTTAGATCTGTAGCTCCTGTGCAACTGAGCAAGCCTTGCAAAGCAAGTTGTCATGCAGAAAGAAGCAAGAGAGAGGGAGAAGGAAGCAGATAACAGCCAGTTGCTTGGGGGCCTGATAGAAGCCCTCCGGGGGCCTGATTTGGCCCCCAAACTGTTTGACACCCATGTTTGACACCCATGCTCTAAGCTGTGGAGTCTTGTGAGCAAAAATTCTACTTTGTGAGCTACTGGCATTAAAATTGTGAGTGACTTCATAAATTAGCTTGCTCTGGGGCCATTTCTCCTGGGCTGAGTCAAAAATATGGGAGCTGGAGGCTAAAAAACTGTGAGCTAGTTTACACTAACTCAGCATAGAGGGAACACTGAACAGGGCCCATAGGCCAGAGCAGGTCCGTTCCACCACACCCAGCTCTGAATCAGGCCCCAGAGCATCTGCTATTTAGAGCCCAAAAAAATACCTGAAGCTTCAGACAGAACTCTGAGCATCTCAGGTGGTTTGATTGGAACAGAAGGTATCTTTGATTCTACCCTTTTCATAGAACACCTGCAGCTGTTTCTTTACCCTCTGAGGAAAACTTAGAAACACTCATAAATTTCCCTCAGTAAGAGGGGGGGTGTGTGTGTTCATCTTGGCAGAGTTGATTTGGATTAGAGCAGTGCGTCAAAGCAAGCTGGGTAGCCGTGTTTGTCTGTAGAGGTAGAAAAGAACGAGAACACAGTAACACCTCATTACCAGCACTGATGCCTCCATGCCTACAATTCCTCTGCATATCACACCTAATCTGATCATGCCTGCTATTGGCATTCACCTGCGATCGTCATTCGGCATCTGAAATCATTTCACTCTCCAAGATGGACTCGTGTTCTAGCTGTAGCTGAAGAAGTTTTTTTCACCATCTTCAAGTACTTGAAGGGCTGTCATATTGAGGATGGAGGGTGGTGTGGAATTGTTTTCTGTGGCCCAGAAGGTTGGACCAGAACCAACAGGTTGAAACTAAATCAGAAGGGTTTCTGGCTCAACATTTGAAGAAGAAGAAGAAGAAGAAGAAGAAGAAGAAGAAGATGATGATATTGGATTTATATCCCGCCCTATACTCTGAATCTCAGAGTCTCACAGCGGTCACAATCTCCTTTACCTTCCCGCCTCACAACAGAAATCCTGTGAGTCAGGTGGAGCTGAGAGAGCTCTGATAGAAGCTGTCCTTTCAAGGACAATTCCTACGAGACCTATGGCTGACCCAAGGCCATTCCAGCAGCTGCAAGTGGAGGAGTGGGGAATCAAACCCAGTTCTCCCAGATAAGAGTCCTTGCACTCAAGTACTACACCAAACTGGCTCTAACCATGTTAGGAAGAACTTCCTGACAGTTAGAGCGGTTCCTCAGGAGTTGGTGGGTTCTCCTTCCTTGGAGGTTTTTAAACAGAGGCTAGATGGCCATCTGACAGCAATGAAGATCCTGTGAATTTTGGGGGAGGTGTTTGTGAGTTTCCTGCATTGTACAGGGGGTTGGACTAGATGACCCTGGAAGTCCCTTCCAACTCTATGATTCTAAGTGAGCAGTGAGCCAGTAAGGTGTTGTGGGTAGCGTGTTGGACTAGGGCTGAGGAGTCCTGAGTTCAAAACACTACTCAGCCATGAATTTATTTCATTTATACCCCATCTTTCTCCCCTACAGGAACCTGGAGTGGGTTACATCATTCTCCTATCCTCCATTTTATCCTCATTTTATCCCCATGAAGTAAGTTACCCTGAGAGTGTGTGAAGTGTCCAAGGTCACTCAGTGAGCTTCCATGTAATGAATGGGGATTCGAACTTGGATCTTACAGATCCTAGTCCGACACTCTTAACCACAACACCCCACTGGCTGTCCCTGGGTGACCTTGGACAAGTCACACCTTCTCTCTCAACCTTAACCTACCTAATATGGAAGAGGGGAGGAGCATGTGGCCCACTCTGAGTTCCTTGGAGAAAGGGTAAAAACATAAGAGAAGCCATGTTGGATCAGGCCAATGGCCCATCCAGTCCAACATTCTGTGTCACACATAAGAACATAAGAGAAGCCATGTTGGATCAGGCCAATGGCCCATCCAGTCCAACATTCTGTGTCACACATAAGTACATAAGAGAAGCCATGTTGGATCAGGCCAATGGCCCATCCAGTCCAACACTCTGTGTCACAGAAGAACATAAGAGAAGCCATGTTGGATCAGGCCAATGGCTCATCCAGTCCAACACTCTGTGTCACAGAAGAACATAAGAGAAGCCATGTTGAATCAGGCCAATGGCCCATCCAGTCCAACACTCTGTGTCACACAGTGGCCAAAAACCCCCCAAGTGCCATCAAGAGGTCTATCACTGGGGCCAGGACACTAGAAGCTCTTCCATTGTGGATGAGATAAAAGGTGGTAGAAATGATAAGCAAAAAAAAGGTGCAAAGCCTCTTTCTTCCTATATTGTTCTTCGCTTTCAAATGACAGTCCTGAGCAACTTCAGTTTACAAGATTTGATTTATTATTTATCTATTTATTACGCTCAATTTCTATCCCGCCCTCTCCGCAAGCAGACTCTGGGGCGGCTAACAATCAATAGTATAATACAATTTTTAAAACCAGTGAAATGCAATTTAAAACATTTTAAAACATTTTGTGGTGCTATACAACTTTGGTATGGCGGGGATCTTTCTTTTTGCTGTTAGTGATCATATGATGTTTGTAACTTCTCAGCGATGTGAGGTGGCAGTTCTTCCCGGTTAGGTGTTGAAGGCCTGCTGGAACAATTCAGTTTTGCAGGCCCTGCGGAATTCAGAAAGGTCTCGCAGGGCCCTTATGGCCTCCGGGAGGGCATTCCACATTTCTAGAGCTGCCACCGAGAAGGCCCTAATCCATGTGGAACAGAGCCTGGCTTCCTTTGGTCCGGGGATGGACAATAGGTTTTGTGTTCCTGAATGCAGTGGTCTCTGAGGAACATGAGGAGAAAGGCAGTCCCGTAGATAGACAGGCCACAAGATGGAACCGAGAATCCTATTGTACAGGTATTTCTTTTAACAAATCTTGGACTGCTGGCTTCCATGTGTGTCCTGGAGATATCCCAGAATTACAACTGAATTCCAGAGAGGAGATCTGTTCTCCTGGATAAAATGGCTGCTTTGGAAGGTGGACTTTATGGCATTGTACCCTGCTGAGGTCCATCCCCTCTCCAAACTCCACCGTCCACAGACTCCACCCCCAAAATCTCCAGGTATTTCTCAACCCAAACCTGACAGCCCTACCTGGGACAGGCCCATACACAACCATCTCCAGCCTGTTTTAATGCAGCCTTCTTAACTGGTTCTTTTGGGGGGCCGTTTCTCTTCTATCCACAGGAGGTGGCGGCGGCTACAAGCATAGCCAGGTTTAAGAGCGGATTGGATAAAAATATGGAGCAGAGGCTCATCAGTGGCTATTAGCCACGGTATATGTGTGTGTGTGTGTGTGTGTATGTATGTATGTATATGCGTGTGTGTGTGTATATACACACACACATATATTGGCCACTGTGTGACACAGAGTGTTGGACTGGATGGGCCATTGGCCTGATCCAACATGGCTTCTCTTATGTTCTTATGTTCTATCCGATCCACAAACAAACTTTAATTTTAGGAGGCCCTATAGCTATTTTAATAAACCATTGTCAAGCGAGGAGCTGCTAATTACGCAGTCACTTCATAGAATTCCATTTACTGCCAAAGCCGTTTTTAAAATGTGTTATTAGCTGTTTGCAAGAGAGGAGGTTTTCCTTCAAACTTGTTCTGAAGGGTTCTATTGTCGGGTTGTTATTTTCTTAAAACGATTCTGCGATAGCCAAAGCTGAGTTTTCTAAAAGGACTGGAATATTTTAAGAGCGTTTCTCCTGCTTCTGCCTTTATCTTTTTTAAGGATTAAATAACGATATTCTTTCCTCTGCGTGTGTCAGAGGGGTGGAAATACGACTGTCCCCTCTCCCCACAAAGATATGCATTGTGGTAATGCTTTCCAAAACGTGTATAATTAATTGAGAAAAGGATCTATTCTTCTCAGAAGTTTTTAATAATAACTTAGGGTTGGTTCATATCAGCACAGAGTACATGTGAAGACATGATACTCAGGGCTTTTTTAGTAGCAGGAACTCCTTTGCATATTAGGCTACACCCCCCTGATGTAGCCAGACTTTTAAGAGCTTGCAGGGTTCTTATAACAGAGCCTACTGTAAGCTCCAGGAGGATTGGCTACATCAGGGGCATGTGGTCTAAAATGCAAAGGAGTTCCTGCTACCAAAAAAGCCCTGCTGAATCAGACTCTTGGTCCATGAAGGTCAGTATTGTCTACTCAGACTGGCAGCAGACGGTCTCGAGCAGAAGTCTTTCACATCTCTTCTGCCTGATCCTTTCAACTGGAGATAGCAGGGATTGAACCTGGGACCTTCTGCAGGCCAAGCAGAGGGTCTACCACGGAGCCACAGCCCTTCCTTGAAGTAGGATGCAGTGGAATGTTAAAAAAAAAAAATGCCAGGAACTGGAAACCAGTTCAAGACATGGTTCCATACACAGAATCATAGAGTTGGAAGGGATCTCCAGGGTCGTCTAGTCCAACCCCCGTACAGTGCAGGAAGCGCAAATACCTCCACTCACTCCACCCCACACACACAGTGACACACTTGCTCCATGACCAGAAGATGCCCCAAAAGAAAAGAAACCTCTGGGATCGCTGTGTAACACTGTGTTACACTTAAGAACATAAGAGAAGCCATGTTGGATCAGGCCAATGGCCCATCCAGTCCAACACTCTGGGCGTTTTCGCACTCACCTTCAGCCGGCGCGACCCCCCTCTTCACCGCGCAGGATCTGCGCAGATTTTGCACTAAATGCCACGGAGCAGCCGGAAGAGCCGGAAACTCCCGGCGCAAAAGCCGCTCAAACGTAAACCACCAAAAAGCAGTTTCCGTTTGCGCAGCTTTTGCGACGGGAGTTTCCGGCTCTTCCGGCTGCTCCGCGGCATTTAGTGCGAAATCCGCGCAGATCCTGCGCGGTGAAGAGGGGGGTCGCGCCGGCTGAAGGTGAGTGTGAAAACGCCCTCTGTGTCACACATAAGAACATAAGAGAAGCAATGTTGGATGAGGCCAGTGGCCCATTCAGTCCAACACTCTGTGTCACACTTAAGAACATAAGAGAAGCCATGTTGGATCAGGCCATCCAGTCCAACACTCTGTGTCACACAGTGGCCAAAATATATATACACTGTGGCTAATAGCCAGTGATGGACCTCTGCTCCATATTTTTATCCAATCCCCTCTTGAAGCTGGCTATGCTTGTAGCCGCCACCACTTCCTGTGGCAGTGAGTTCCACATGTTAATCACCCTTTGGGTGAAGAAGCACTTCCTTTTATCCATTTTAACCTGACTGCTCAGCAATTTCATTGAATGCCCACGAGTTCTTGTATGGTGAGAAAGGGAGAAAAGTACTTCTTTCTTTACTTTCTCCATCCCATGCATAATCTTGTAAACCTCTATCAAGTCACCCCACAGTCGACATTTCTCCAAGCTAAAGAGCCCCAAGCATTTTAACCTTACTGTCAGATGGCCATCTAGCCTTTGTTTAAAACCTCCTAAGAAGGAGAGCCCACCACCTCCTGAGGAAGCCTGTTCCACTGAGGAACCGCTCTAACGGTGAGAAAGTTCCTCCTAATGTTGAGCTGGAAACTCTTCTGATTTAATTTCAACCTGTTAATTTCAACCCACTCCATTTTAACCTGATCCACCAGGGCTTTTTTTTGTAGCAGGAACTCCTTTGCATATTAGGCCACACACCCCTGATGTAGCCAGTCCTCCTGCAGCTTAAAGTAGGCCCTGTACTAAGAGCCCTGTAAGCTCTTGGAGGATTGGCATCAGGGAGATGTAGCCTAATATGCAAAGGAGTTCCTGCTACAAAAAAAGCCTTGCATTTAACTGGAGATGCTGGGGATTGAACCCGGGAACTTCTGTGTGCCAAGCAGATAATTTGCCGCTGAGCCATGACCTCTTCACTGGGGTCACTCATATGCGGTAAGTTTATCTCTGTAGTTGGCAGGGCCACAAAATGAAATTCTTATTCAAAATACCCCAAGTTCCCTGATTGGTGTTTTTGCTTTGAAATTAGCACACTCAATGCAGCGAAGCTAATGATGTTTTCTGTACACACATCCTTAAACCTCTGTGTAAGAAAAATAGTTGTTTTTAAAAAATATTTTATGCTAATTTTTTTTTTTATTATACAGCTTTTTATAGTCCACAAAAACAAATACGGGCAAAAGCTGAATAATTATATCTCAAAGGAAGTTATGTACATAAATGAATAAATAAGAGTGTCCAAAGGTTACGGAGTAAACCATACAAAATACAGCTCTGTGCATATAATGAAAATTTAATGCCGCGAATTACGGTTCATTACTAACGGTAGCTACCCCCAAAAGAATTTACCACTGCAATAGGTCCACCAACATCAGAACTTTCTGTAATATAAAGACAAAAATTTAACCATTTTTTCAATGCATTTATCAGATTGTGACTAACCTGTTAGGGGCTATAATACTAGGAGCTTTGGAGGACAGAACATGGGGATGGAGAGTAATTTGCAGCAGATTGATGTCACATCTGGGTCGTGACCCCCCCCCCAAATGATATCACAACACCGAGCGGCGCTCTAGGAATTTCCCCGACCTCTATGGTAAAGACCATAGGGATTGGGGGAATTCCTATAAGGTTGCTTCACATGGTGATGTCATTCATGATGTTGTTTCTCCCATTTCCCCTCTGAAGAAGAAGACTGTAGATTTATACCCTGCCCTTCTCTCTGAATCAGAGTCTCAGAGTGGCTTACAATCTCCTTTATCTCCCTCCCCCACAACAGACACCCTGTGAGGTGGGTGTGGCTGAGAGAGCTCTGACAGAAGCTGCCTTTTCAAGAACAACTCTTGCAATAGCTATGGCTGACCCAAGGCCATTCCAGCAGCTGCAAGTGGAGGATTGGGGAATCAAACCTGGTTCTCCCAGATAAGAGACCACGCACTTAACCGCTACACCAAACTGGCTCTCCATTGGGCAGAAGGGAAGTATGGGTAGAACTTCCCCCACCTTCAGCAGGCAGGCAGCAATTATAGCCAAAAAGGAAAAGTTGACTTCTACCTTAGTGCTTCATCCTACAGTATATTCTCCCTCGATTCAAGACAAAAGTTTATGACTGTTTTCCATTTCCTGGCGATTTAAAATCTTGCAGTAAAGAGAAGGTTTCTATGCAACTTTTTTTTTCAAAAAGGAAATGTCCTTGAAATCTCCCTAATGATAACAACGACAGAGGAGGAACTGAGATGACATCCCGTCTAGTTATGCAACTGTCTCATAGATCTGAATCTAACGATGTGGTACATAATTGCAAAACCACCACATATAATAAATAACATGTCTCCTGACATTGACAACCTCTCCAATAATGAAGAGAAGAGTTAGCAGAGCTTTGCTGTAACTTCAATAGTGTCACATACCATTGATGGACGGTAAAAGCTTTGTCAACCAGCAACCGCATAACTGCAAAGCTTAGTTAACCACTGGTTGGGCAAATGACTTGGGTGGGCTGGGCAGGAAAAGCTTTTTTTTGCCAGAGCGTTTGGTTAACCAGCGGCAACCCCAGTTTCTTGTGGATAACCAGGTCTTGAATTCAGCAGGAGCTCACAGGAGCATAGCTCCGGAACCTTTCTGAGGGTTCCCCCTCCTCCTCCACACCTACCTTGTCCATCGAATAGTAGGTGCAGCTGCATAACAATCCCTGGGTTAGGAGAGCGGGCAGCCAGCCAGCCACCAGGGGCTTTGCCACACCCCCAGCAGCCCTCATTAACCCCTGGAGAAGCCCACGCCACCCTTTCGTCACTTCTGATGTGATTTTGGGCGGCGGGTGGCTTGCTGGCCTTTTGACTGTGGGTGGAGCAGTCAAGGAGAGCCCCAGGTGAGTGAGGCCTGCTTGGGCTGGTTGGATCTTTAGCCAGCCCAAGCAAGGCTTTGCTCGCCCAGAGCTCTCCTTTCTTGCATCGGGTTGCTGTTGGCTGGTTGGGGGGGTGGCATATGCTAATGAGTTATGCTAATGAGCTCCACCACCTATTTTTCTACGAAACAACCCCTATGGATAACAGTTAAAGCTTTCACTTAATATTTGAAAGGAAACGTCTCTGCTCTTACTAAGCTCTTGCTTTAAATGGTGGCTTGTTCCGAATCGAATTTTAGGCATTGTTTTCTAAAAAGGAAAAAGGAAGGGAGGGAGGGAGGGAGGGAGGGAGGGAAGAAGGAAGGAAGGAAGGAAGGGAGGGAGGGAGGAAGGGAAGAAGGAAGGAAGGAAGGAAGGAAGGAAGGAAGGAAGGAAGGAAGGAAGGAAGGAAGGAAGGAAGGAAGGAAGGAAGGAAGGAAGGAAGGAAGGAATATTCCCATTTGTGTTGTTTGGATGCTATTTCCTTGGGCCCTTCTTGTCCCTCTAGCGACTGTTTTTACTTGGCCTTCAATGCCCTTGATATCATTCGTCCTCACTCCGTTTTGACACTCACAACAATTAGCATGAGACTAGTCAACTTCTTTTGACTTGATACTACCTAGTCATATCGACAGGGTTGGAATTCTTGCAGGAGCTCCTTTGCATATTAGACCACTCCCCCCGATGTAGCCAATCCTCCAAGGGCTTACAAAAAAGAGCCTTGTAAGCTCTTGGAAGACTGGCTACATCGGGGTGTGTGGCCTAATATGCAAATGATCTCCTCCTAGAATTCCACGCCTGCATATCGAAACTCTTTCTCCCGGCTTACCTCAAAATTGCATGGATATTTATTCTAAGTGTGAATCTGATATTAATGTTCATGGGGAAATTCTAGGGCTGCATCTGCCTCAACACTTAGAGGGAAAAACCAGGACTGATGTAGAGAAATAACCAGCCTCTCCTAGTCACCACTGAACCCTACTGGACATGCTCACTTCCTAAAGAGCATGCTCTCTAGCAGCAACTGAAGCCCTTTGCCCTCGTGTTGCCCACAAATGGTATCAAATTTACCTCAGCTATAGAAAATGTGTTGAAAATAGGTTTAAATCAGGGGGAAAGTTTACAATGCCACCTGGAACTGAATTACACCCTTCTAAATTCACTGTTGTCAGTGGGATTAGAAGGGTGTAACTTTGTTTAAGATCACCTGTTGTAGGAGGGGTGTCAAATTCATTTATAAGGAGGGCCAGATCTGACGTAAATGGGACTTTGTGGGGCCGAGCCATGTGCGTCCTAAAATGTAATGCTGGATAGCAGAGATATAGACTTTATAGAGGACACAGGCCAACACAATTAAAGATATCATTTTTAACGCAAAATACAAATATGCTTAAAACTTTTGCACTATTTTTTTTAACACAGAAAGGGGAGGAATAGTGGGATTTTGCAATGCAATTTTAAAAATAAAACATCACAAAAAACACAAGGATCACAGCAGAAACTAAAAAAATAAAATGCTCTCAGCCTGGGAAAACATGAAATGGCAGGGCATTGCAAGCTTCTTTCTCCCTCCCCTGGGTCCACTCAGATTAGCAATGGCTCTCCAGTGTAATATCCCCCTTTGGCTGCAGGGCCAGATGTAGGGGGGAGCAGAGGGGCACGCTTACCCCAGGCACTGCTGGAGGGGGGACGCTAAATTGGGTATGGATTCCCCAATGGACCTATAAGGAGGATCATTTTTTTAATCCCCCCCCCCCCCCGGTCAAAAAAACATATAAATCCAGTCCTGTTTGGCTGTGGGTTCCCAACTTAGAATACTCACTAGGCACTAGTTCTCACTCCCCTGAGCAGAGACAAAGCTGTCTCAAAGCATCAACGCTTGATTTGTAAGGACACAGGGAAAGCTTCAGCTGGCCATAGGAATGCTGGGAAGGAAAACTGAGTTCCTCTCCATTGAAACACATAGACAAAGTTGCAAGGAAAACGTCGGGTGGGTTTCCCGTTCACATCTCCTGTGCCCAGAAGCCTGACTAAAAATCCATTCCGCATTTTTTTTGTTTGCAGTTTTTTTCTTTCTGCTTTAGCCTCTGCAAAGAGAAGGCAGAAGGAGCTGGGAACGTTGGCAGCCTCCAAGCTTCACAGGGTGATGACAGGAGGGGGGAAGGGGAGAAGAGAGCCCCGTGGGTCTGATTGAAGCCCTGGGCGGCCCGGTTTGGCCCGCGGGCTGCACATCTGACACCCCTGCTCTATGGCATTATAGGTCTCTCCCTTCCTTAAACCCCTCCCTCTCCAGGCTCCACCCCCAAAATCACCAGAAATTCCCCAATCAGCTGGCAACCCCACCTACTTGGTAGTTTGAGGATCTAGCATTCCTTGTCTTCTCTCCTCCATGGTACTTTGGCCTCCCATTTTCCTGGCTGGGTAAGAATTACCAGCCCCCAGCCCTGATTTCCCACGTTGGGATAATTGAGGAGTGGGTGACAAATGGACTCCTCATGGTGACATTCTAAGAATTTTCTCTGGTTTCTATAGTAAAGACTATAGTGGCATCCTAGGAGGCATCCTAAAGTGTCACCTGGAAGTGAATCACTTCACCCCCAAATTCTTTCCTCCTCAGGCACTGTCCTTCAAATCTCCTGGCATTAACCAAGGCAGTGTTGGGAATATGGTTGCCAAGTCCAACTCAGAAAATACCTGGGGACTTTGGAGGTGGGGCAGGGAAACTTTGAGGGTGGAGCCAGGAGACTTTCCCATTCCCTAAAATAAATAGAAACACAGCAGTGTAGTTCCCCTGAATACATTTCATCATCCCCCAGCAGCTGGCTGCATTTCCACTTCCACTCTCTCTCGCAGAGAGAGAGAGAGAGACGCACACAGCAGCCAAAATAAACACAGTGTGGAAGCATACACTGTGTTCTCACTGGAGCAATTTACTCACCATGGGAGTTGTTGAATGCTCTATACTCAACCCAGTTCATCAGACTTACACAGGGAAACCAGAGGTTACTATTTTAGTGTGCAAATGGCTTCTTAAGGAACTGTAAAACAAATGAGATTCTGGGTTCCTTCCCTTCCCTTCCCTTCCCTTCCCTTCCCTTCCAACAGGCACATTGTTCTGCAGGCTCGCCCCACCCCCATTCAGCCTGGCTGGAAGATTTAAAGGCCCACACACCTTTCTAGAAGCAAGCTGTTCCCAACATCTTCTTAAGCCTTCCAAGGCACATGAAGGCTTGTGGGGTGGGGCTTCTCCCCACCAACCAGCTGACTGGGGGTGGGAAAGAGCCTGCCAAACCAGGAGATCGCCTGCTGGGACCTGGGGATTGGCAAGCCTAGTTGTAACCCCAAGAAATCTCCAGCTACCACCTGGAGATTGGCTACCTCAGGAGACAGGAATGTGGTGCATAGGAGGGTGCTCCTGGACACTGCTTGGCACACCTGAAAATATGGAGTTGGCCCTGATTCAGCAACTATTGGTATAAGGTTAACTGTTTTGACCCCTTGGGGAAAGGCAGGTTCTAAATCAGGGGTGTCAAACATGCGGCCTGGGGGCCAAATCAGGCCGTCCCCGGAGGGCTCCAATCAGGCCCCCAAGCAACCGGCTGTCATCTGCTTCCTTCCTCCTCTCTCTTGCTTCCTTCTGCATCACAGCTTGCTTTGCCAGGCTTGCTCAATTGCAAAGGAGCTACAGAGCAAAGCCTCTATTTTCTCCATTGGCTGAGGCTCCTCCCTTGGGGAGGAGAGGGGGAGGGATAGCTTGCTTTGCCAAGCTCTCTCATTTGCACAACATAGCTATGTGCCAAGCTTCTCTTCCTTCTATTGGCTGAGGCTCCTCCCCCTCCTGGTCCCCTTGGGAATGAAGGAAAGAGCCAGAGCTTCCTTTGCCGAGTTTCCTAGATTGCACAGGGGAGATACAAAAAAAGCACCTTTTAGACCAGTGAGTGCTAATGTTTTAAGCATGTTTTATTTTAAGTTTTTTTAAAAAAATCTTTAATTGTGTTTGTCTGTGTGCTTTATAAAGTTTATGTCTCTGCTACCTGGAATTACATTTTATGACACACATGGCCAGGCCCAACAAGATCTCAGATCCATCCCTCATAACAAATGAGTTCGTCACCTCTGTAAAATGCTTAGATTTAGATGCCAACGATCTGCTCCCCTTAATTTAGGAGTGAGATTTTCTGAAATGAATCACAGTTTGGGAGGGGGGGGCGGAAACTGACCACACCAGAGTTTTGGAAGGCCCTTGGATTCCAACCATGGCACTGAATTATTAAGCACAGCGCAGAAAACCAAGTCAGCACGGGGTCTACCGGTGACGAGGAGTTCTTTAAAATTTCATCTTCAGCCCACAAGCAGTGATTTATGGCACAATAACTTGTTTTGCAGAACAGTGTCTTCTTCCTTGTTGACTTTCTTAGGAAGGTGCTCCCGCCGAGGTTCTGGCGTCATTATGAAAATGTCAGCTGGGCCGGAGGTTGCTGCTACGTGTTCTGTTGCAGATCGATGTACGATTCTCTGGACTCAGTTCTCTTGAGGCGGAACCCCAGAAATCGCTTTGAAACCAGAGCTCTGTCCAGTCTCGGAAGCTAAGCAGGGCAGACCGTGGCAAGTACATGGATGTGAGACCTCCAAGGAATACCAGGGCTGGGATGTAGAGGCAGGAAACAGCAAGTCACCTCTCTGAAATGTCTGACCTCCACTAGGAGTCACCAGAAGTCAACTATGACTTCCAGGCATGTATGCGTTCTAGGGCTGCCAAGCCCCCAGTCCGGGTGGGGAATCTCCCGCCCGGGAGGTTCTCAATCCGCCGGCCCACATTGGGCCAGTGGGGGGAACCTCCCCCTGTGTCGCTGGCATAATGACATCACTCAGAAGTGACATCATCAAAATGGTGGCGCCCATGTGGGGCCGCTCTAGGCGTTTCCGGGGAAACTCTATGGTTTCCCCGGGAAAACCATAGGATTTCCCCGGAAATGCCTAGAGCGGCCCCACACGGGCGCCGCCATTTTGATGTCGTCACTTCTGGGTGACGTCATTCCATCGCGTGTGCGCACATCGCACACGCAAATGTCCCCCGCCAGGGGATGAAGAGGACTTGGCAACCCTAATGCATGCACACAATTACCCACAAAACAAAATAAAGCCAGGGCTCGGTGTTGAAATGCATAGTTTCCCAAGAAAGTGAGAGCTAGGGAGGGATCATGTCAGTCCTTTATGGCAGTGGTTCCCAACCTTTTTTGGCCCCAGAGACCGGCTGCCCGCCCACCTTGGCCCCACGGATGGCAGGGTGGGGGAACTGAATTTGGCCCCTGCGCCGCACAGCCTCACCGCCCTTCTCGCAGCGCCTCCTCCTCCCTCTGTTTTTATGATGTTAAGCCGGGGAAAGTGCCTTCCAGGCTCTTTAAAAGCTCACTCAAACACACCTCCGCCGATCAGCTGATCTGCAGGGGAAACCTCTGGAGGCAAAGGCAGCGTAGCTTGTTCAGCAGTTGCTCACCGCTGCTGCTCGCTTTCCCCTGTGGATCAACTTTCCCTGGCTTAACATCGTAAAAACGGAGGGAGGAGGAGGGTGGGGAGGCTGCGAGACACCGCGGGAGGGGGGAAAACAGCAAGGCTGGCGGCCCAGTTGCTGACAGGCCACTGACCGGTACCAGTTCGAGGCCCAGGGGTTGGGAACCCCTGCTTTATGGCCTAGGGATCCCAAGTCCCCTGTTGGGATGAGGAATCGCTAGCTTCCAAGTTGCTGGAAACTCTACAGTAAGAATGTCCAGTTTTACCATAAAGTTTCCAGCAAGTCCTAGAAGTACCCTATGTCACTTGCAGGTAGCTATCGAAATCACCAGGAACTCTATGGTCACATCTTCCTGTAAGTTGATGAGACCTTGGTTTTCTTTTAATTTTCCTCCTGGGATGCTGCCACGCCCACAACCCTAGAGCCGGTTTGGTGTAGTGGTTAAGTGCGCGGACCCATCCCTGGGAGAACCAGGTTTGATTCCCCACTCCTCCACATGCACCTGCTGGTGTGACCTTGGGTCAGTCACAGTTCTCTCAGAGCTGTTCTGCTCAAGGCCAGTTCTCTCAGCTCTCTCTCAGCCCCACCTACCTAACAGGGAGTCCATTGTGGGGAGGGGAAGGGAAAGGAGATTATAAACCGCTCTCAGACTCCTTCAGGTAGAGAAGGGTGCGGTACAAATCCAATCTCCACCTCTTCTTCCTCATCTTTTTCTTCTTCTTCCTCCTCCTCCACCTCCTCCCAGATGTTTCTTTTCCTCTACAAGTGAATGTTGCGTGTTCAGGACAGTTCTCTGACAAAGCAGGTGATTTTTGCAGAATGGTTGAGAACCAGGGGTGGAATTCTAGCAGGAGCTTCTTTGCATCTTAGGCCACACACCCCTGATGTAGCCAATCCTCCAAGAGCTTACAAAAAAGAGCCTTGTAAGCTCTTGGAGGATTGGCTACATCAGGGGTGTGTGGCCTAAGATGCAAAGGAGCTCCTGCTAGAATTCCACCCCTGTTGAAAACCATTCCTGAGCATCATATCAGATGTGCATTCTCAGCCACAACAATTCTCTGTACCCAGAAGCATGAACTATATGTAGTACAGAGCTGAATCCACACCGCACATTGCAGGCACATTTTAACTGCCCATCGTGTTGCCGTTCGAAAGTCTTGACAGCTGCTAAATAATCAGTTCAGGGTGAAAAGCCAGAATTTTTAAAAAGCCAGCTGTAGAAATAAATGCAGACCCAAGTCGCTAATTGCATAACATTCTATTAAGTCAATTTGCTCAGCGGGTTGCGCGTTTAAGCCGCTGCTGTGGGGAAGCAGGTGTTGCTTTTGGATATCTCAGGTAGCAGAGCTGATCTTGGGAAACCGTTGCCAGCTGGAGTAGATGATCGCAATCCAGGAGAACCAGTCAATCAATCAATAAGTTTAATGTGGATAAACATACAGAGCAGAAGTCCATCAGTGGCTATTAGCCACAGCGTATTGAAGGAACTCTCTGTCTGGGGCAGGGATGCTCTGTATTCTGGGTGCTTTGGGGGGGGGCACAGTGGGAGGGCTTCTAGTGTCCTGGCCCCACTGGTGGACCTCCTGATGGCACCTGGGCCTTGGCCACTGCGTGTAGGGTTGCCAAGTCCAATGTAAGAAATATCTGGGGACTTTGGGGGTGGAGCCAGGAGACCTTAGGGGTGGAGCCAAGATCAAGGCTGTGACAAGCATCATTGAACTCCAAAGGGAGTTCTGGCCATCACATTGAAAGGGACGGCACACCTTTTCAATGCCTTCCTTCCATAGGAAATAATGAAGGATAGGGGCACCTTCTTTTGGGGCTCATAGAATTGGACCCCCTGGTCCAATCTTTTTGAAACTTGGGGGATATTTTGGGGAGAAGCACTAGATGCTGTACTGAAAATTTGGTGTCTCTACCTCAAAAAACAGCCCCCACAGAGCCCCAGATACCCATGGATCAATTCTCCATTATTTTCTATGGGAATAAATCTCCATAGGGAATAACAGAGTTCCCAGCAGACATTTCCCTCCCCCCACTTTCTGACGACCCTGAAGCGGGGGGAGGGTCTCCAAACCGGGGGATCCCCTGCCCCCACCTGGGCATTGGCAACCCTAACTGTGTGACACAGAGTCTTGGACTGGATGGGCCATTGGCCAGCACCAATGTGGCTTCTCTTATGTTCCTATGGTCAAAGACCAATTAAATAGAATATACATTCAGAATAAAAACACACATTCATGATAAAACACGTAAGTATAAAATCTATCTCAATTACATACGTCAAGTTCCAGCTTTTAAGCCTTAGAAGTAATAAACCAGTTGAGTTAGGGTTGCCAATCCCCAGGTGGGGGCAGGGTATCCCCCGGTTTGGAGGCCCTCCCCCCGCTTCAGGGTCATCAGAAAGTGGGGGGAGGGGAGGGAAATGTCTGCTGGGAACTCTATTATTCCCTATAGAGACTAATTCCCATAGGAAATAATAGAGAATTGATCCGCGGGTATCTGGGGCTCTGGGGGGGCGGGGCTCATATTTGAGGTAGAGGCACCAAACTTTCAGTATAGCATCCAGTGCCTCTTCCCAAAATGTCCCCCAAGTTACAAAAAGATTGGACCCGGGGGTGCAATTCTATGAGCCCCAAAAGAAGGTGCTCCTATCCTTCATTATTTCCTAGGGAAGGAAGACATTTAAAAAGGTGTGCGGTCCCTTTAAATGTGATGGCCAGAACTCCCTTTGGAGTTCAATTATGCTTGTCACACCTTTGCTCCTGACTCCACCCCCAATGTTTCCTGGCCCCACCCCCAAAGTCTCCTGACTCCACCCCCAAAGTCCCCAGATATTTCTTGAATTGGACTTGGCAACCCTAAGTTGAATAGTTCCCCCTGTGATTTGCTTCTGAGATCTTACAGCTTGCATAGCAAATTTTGCCTCATTTGGCATGATTTTTTTTTAGCCCTATCAGCTAAGTTTATCTAAGTAGAATCTGGTATTTCTCCCCAGAAAGTAATTACAAATTGAAGTTATATAGGTGGCTCTCTGCACAGAGAGCATTTTTGCTTTAAGTTAAGAAGTTAAGTTATTTAAAAGAAACATAACATAACTGTAGTGGAGAGAAAGAGTGTCTAAACTATTCTAGCTAACTGGATGGCTTTGGATTGTAGTAGGCCATCTGCTTAGTTCAGAGCAGGCGGAGAGACAAAATGCTGTTCCTCCTGATGCATGCAGGAAAGAAGAAGCAGGAAAAGGAAGAGAACAGGAAGAAGGAAGTTCCCTGAGATTACATTCTACTGGTTAGAGAGGGTGAGTGACAGCAGAACTAATAGGAAGGAGACTGATATCAACCTAGCTGTCTAGCTTGCTTTATGATGTTTGTAGTCTTGGAGGACTGAAGTGGACACATTGTCAGTCTGCTCTTCTAATAGTACTTCGGTCACATTATCCAAAGAAGACAATGGATTTATGTCCTGCCCTCCATTCCGAATTTCAGAGTTTCAGAGCGGCTCACAATCTCCTTTATCTTCCTCCCCCCACAATAAACATCCTGTGAGGTGGGTGGGGCTGAGAGAGCTCTCCCAGAAGCTGCCCTTTCAAGGACAACTCTGCTAGAGCTATGGCTGACCCAATTCCATTCCAGCAGCTACAAGTGGAGGAGTGGGGAATCAAACCCGTTTCTCCCAGATAAGAGTCCGCACACTTAACCACTACACCAAAATGGTTCTCTATGTATCTTTGGGACCACTGGTATGTCCCCCCAAAGAGCTTTACGCTCTGCTGAGAACTTACTGGTGATCCTGAGCCCAAAAGACATCTAGCTGTCCTCAGCCACAGCCAGAGCCTTTTCAGCTCTGGCCCCCCATCTCGTGGAACTCTCTGCTAATTAACACTTGCACCCTATGGGACCTTATGCAGTTCCACAGGGCATTCAAGGCAGAGATGTTCCATCCGCCTTTTGGCTGAGGACAGCAACAGGTGCCACCTTATCTGGCACTCCTTTCCTTACCCCCCCATCCTGCTTTCTCCTGCTTATTGCGAGGCAGTAATGCAAACTGCAAAGTGTAGGTGACTGGGGAAGGCAATGGCAAACCACCCCGTAAAAAGTCTGCCAAGAAAATGTCATGATGTGACATCACCCCATGGGTCAGTAACGACGCAGTGCTTGCACAGGGGACAACCTTTACCTTTAGAAGTTTGAAACTACAGAACTTAAGTGGTTTCCTTCCATGCAGTCCCAGACTGCAGGAGGTTTAATGACTCGAAGTCATTAAACCTGATCCAATAGGATTTTATGATCACCTCTAGTGGTGACCCTATTACTAGAGTCGGGTAAGGAAAGTGCTCCCCCCAGGTGATGATGTTCTACCTTGCTATCCCGGAATGACTGTTTCCAGCCAAAAATGTCCCATGACAGTTGGGCTTTCGATTCTGAATCCAGTTCCCTCTAACTAACCCTCTAATATCTGTTTGCTCTGCAGTAATTACCAGGTGACATTATTGAAACACCGTGGTGGGAAAAGTTTCCACTGTCCCTTTCTGGTCGTTAAAGCTCTATTCAAGGGACAGGGAAATGTCTTTCTCTTTTTTTTGTCCTGGCGGTTTGATGGAAGACATTAGAAAGAAAAAGCACCTCGGCGGCGACGTCTCTCCGGGGCTGTTACTTCTCTTCCGGCAAAGGGCACACACGCTGGCTTTCTCAAACTTCGTTAATTAGAAGCGTTGCGTGCACCAGAACAGATGGCCCGGGGCCTCTTCCCTTGAAAGCCCTTGCCGTCCCATTGAGGGATAGTTAGAGCAGTTTGCTTGACTGAGAAGAAGATGGAGGGAGTGATAATTAGCTCGCGCCAGGTTGCTCTGGCTGGAGTTCTCTTCCTCCTCTCTTCTGACGGAGGTCTGGCGTTGTCTAGCGGTGACAGCCTGAGGTGGTAACAGGCAGGGCTTTTTTTGTAGCAGGAACTCCTTTGCATATTAGGCCACACTAGGGTTGCCAATCCCCGGGGGGCAGGGGGTCCCCCGGTTTGGAGGCCCTCCCCCCGCTCCAGGGTCATCAGAAAGCGGGGGGAGGGGAGGGAAGTGTCTGCTGGGCGCTCCGTTCTTCCCGAGGGAAACTGATTCCCATAGGAAAGAATGGGGGATTGATCCACAGGTATCTGGAGCTCTTGGAGAGCTGTTTTTTGAGGTAGAAGCGCCAAATATTCAGCATAGCATCCAGTGCCTCTCCCCAAAATGTCCCCCGAGTTTCAAGAAGATTGGGCCAGGGGGTCCAATTCTACGAGCCCCCAAAGAAGGTGCCCCTATCCTCCATTATTTCCTATGGAGGGAAGGTATTTAAAAAGGTGTGGGGTCCCTTTCAATGGGATGACCAGAACTCCCTTTGGAGTCCCATGGTGCTTGTCACCCTCTTGCTCCTGGCTCCACCCTAATGTCTCCCAGCTCCACCCCCAAAGTCCCCAGATATTTCTTGAATTGAACTTGGCAACCCTAGGCCACACACCCCTGATGTAGCCAGTCCTCCAAGGGCTTACAGGCCGGCCTTGAATTCAGCAGGAGCTCACAGGAGTGCAGCTCCGGAACCTTTCTGACGCCCCCCCTCCTCCTCCCCACCTACCTTGTCCATTGAATAGCAGGTGCAGCTGCATAACAATCCCTGGGTTAGGAGAGTGGGCAGCCAGCCAGCCACCAGGGGCTTTGCCATGCCCCCAGCAGCCCCCATTAACCCCTAATCTAGAGCAGTGGTGTCAAACATGCAGCCCAGGAGCCAACTCAGGCCTCCGGAAGGCTCCTATCAGCCCCCTAAGCAACTGGCTATCATCTGCCTCCTTCTTCTCTCTTGCTTCCTTCTGCATCACAGCTTGTTTTGCCAGGCTTGCTCAGTTGCACAGGAGCTGCAGAGCCACGCCTCTCTCTCTTCTGTTGGCTGAGGCTCGATCCCCCTCCTGGTCCCCTGGGGAAGGAAGGAAAGAGCCAGAGCTTCCTTTGCCCAGTTCCCTGGATCCCACGGGTGAAAGACAAAGAAAGCACCTTTAAGACCAATGAGTGCTAATGTTTTAAGATTTAAAAAAATATATATTTGTGTTTGTGTCCTTTATAAAGTTTATATCTCTGCTAGCTGGCATTACATTTTATGACACACGTGGCCTGGCCTGACAAGGTCTCATTAATGTCAGATCTGGCCCTCATAACAAATGTTTGACAGTCCTGATCTAGAGCCCACTCATTTGTCTTTTGGGTTATGTGGCCAAAAATGACATGACATAGTGGGATGCTGCTATGGTGAGACACCCGTCACCCCCCAAAAAAATTCTGCAATGTTTCGTAAGAACATGAGAACATAAGAGAAGCCATGTTCGATCAGGCTATTGGCCCATCCAGTCCAACACTCGGTGTCACACAGTGGCCAATATATGTGTATTTTTATTTATTTATTTATTTTATTCGATTTATATCCCGCCCTACCCCACCGAGGTGGGCTCAGGGCGGCTTACAACATAAAAAGCTAACAAAAATCAGTTTAAAATACATTAATAATTATACAATAAAATACATAAAAACACATAAAACTCACTTCAATATGTACTATGCTAGCTTTTCTTAAATCAATTCTTCAATATTCCAGTATTTAATAATCTGATGTTCGAGATTTGAATATTCAGGCATTCTGACAACAATGTGTATGTGTATACACACACAGATAGATAGATAGATAGATAGATAGATAGATAGATAGATAGATAGATAGATAGATAGATAGATAGATAGATAGATAGATAGATAGATAGATAGATAGATAGATACTGTGGACAGCCAGTTTGGTGTAGTGGTGAAGTGTGCGGACTCTTATCTGGGAGAACTCCTCCACTTGCAGCTGCTGGAATGGCCTTGGTTCAGCCATAGCTCTGGCAGAGGTTGTCCTTGAAAGGGCAGCTGCTGTGAGAACCCTCTCCAGCCCCACCCACCTCACAGGGTGTCTGTTGTGGGGGAGGAAGGTAAACATGATTGTGAGCCGCTCTGAGACTCTTCGGAGTGGAGGGCGGGATATAAATCCAATATCTTCTTCTTCTTCTTCTTCTTCTTCTTCTTCTAATAGCCACTGATGGACCTCTGCTCCATATTTTTATCCAATCCCTTAAAGCTGTCTATGCTTGTAGCCCCCACTACCTCCTCTGGCAGTGAATTCCACATGTTAATCACCCTTTGGGTGAAGAAGTACTTTCTTTTAGTTTCACAAAATGGAAGCCATCTTTTGAGAGCCAGTTTGGTGCAGTGGTTAAGTGTGCGGACTCTTATCTGGGAGAACCGGGTTTGATTCCCCACTCCTCCACTTGCAGCTGCTGGAAGGGCCTTGGGTCAGCCATAGCTCTGGCAGAGGTTGTCCTTGAAAGGGCAGCTGCTGTGAGAGTCCTCCCAGCCCCACCCACCTCACAGGGTGTCTGTTGTGGGGGAGGAAGATAAAGGGAATTGTGAGCTGCTCTGAGACTCTGAGTTTCGGAGTGGAGGGTGGGTATACATCCAATATCATCATCATCTTCATCTTCTTCTTCTCTTGCACCTTGGTTCTTTTGGGGCAAAAAACTGGGGGTGAGGGCAGGTAATTCCGCACCTCGGGCCGGTAAATGGAAAATCTACTGCCTACCTGCTGAGAGCTAACTGCCCAAAGTTTATGAGCGAATTACTGAGTAGATTATTCTTTCCAAAATTGCTTGACCTTGCAGACTATTCAAGAAGACCATCCACCAACAGGCAGCCCTTGTTTTCCAAAAGCAGCAAACCTGCTAAATATTGCATAACTCAAGAACTGCCAGGTTCCAGCCTTCCTTTCGTACCAGGGTGTGCTATTTTTATTTAGATGCCTAATCAGCTGAAGAATTTCAGGCCTTATTTTCTCCAAGTGTCATCATTCATACTTTCTTCACAAAGAGGAATCGATTCCATTTTTTTTTCCAATTAATGATTATTTGTGCACAGTCAGTTCCTGGAATGGCTCACGATCTTTGCACAGAACGAAAATGCAAGGAAGACGTGCAAGTTCCCTTGGAAAAAGATAGAGTGAACATTATAGCTGCCAGGAATGGAGAAATATTGCTATATGATACCGGCGCAGACTGAAATAACCCAGTAAAGAAATATGCGGTAAATTGCTGATATGCAAACTTGAGTTGCTGCGGGAAAAACTGGGGGAGCTTACAAATTCAGAATGGATATAGCCATCCCTCTTCCCATCTCGAAGTATCATAGAATATGATAGTTGGAAGGGTTCCCCCAGGGTCATCTAGTCCAACCCCCTGCACAATAAAGGAACTTCACAAATATCTCTCCCTAAGTTCACGGGAGCACTCTAATTGTCAGGACATTCTTCCTAATGTTGAGCCAGAAACTCTTCTGATTTAATTTCAACCCATTGATTCTGGTCCTCCCTTCTCATAAAATTAGACCCCCTGGCCCAAAGGGTGTTTTGAGGAGAGGCATGGGATGCTATGCTGAAAATCTGGTGCCTCTGTCTCAAAAAACAGCCCCCCCCCAGAGCCCCAGACACCTTCAGTTCAATTCTCCATTATACCCTATGAGAATTGGTCTCCGTAGGGAATAACAGAGTGCCCAGCAGACATTTCCTTCTCCCACCCCTGCTTTCTGATGACCCAGAAATGGGGGGAGGGCCTCCAATCTGGGGGATCCCCTGCCCCCACCTGGGGATTGGCACCCCTAGCTCTGTCTCCTATAACAACCACTTTATGGTTGCACCCACGACCTTTTGTCGAATTCTGGAGGTGCCCACAGACTTAAAAAGGTTGAGGAAATTAAATCAAATAAGTTTCTGGCTCCACATTAGGAAGAACTTCCTGACCGTTAGAGCGATTCCGCAGTGGAACAGGCTTCCTCAGGAGGTGGTGGGCTCTCCTTCCTTGGAGGTTATGAAATGAGGCTAGATGGCCATCTGACAACGATGAAGATCCTGTGAATTTAGGGGGAGAAGAAGAAGATATTGGATTTATATCCCGCCCTCCACTCCGAAGAGTCTCAGAGCGGCTCACAATCTCCTTTCCCTTCCTCCCCCAGAACAAACACCCTATGAGGTGGGTGGGGCTGGAGAGGGCTCTCACAGCAGCTGCCCTTTCAAGGACAACCTCTGCCAGAGCTATGGCTGACCCAAGGCCATGCTAGCAGTGCAAGTGGAGGAATGGGGAATCAAACCCGGTTCTCCCAGATAAGAGTCCGCACACTTAACCACTACACCAAACTTGCTCTCCTGCATTGTTTCCCCTGGGTGGGTTTCCTGCATTGTGCAGGGGGATGGGGGATGGACTAGGTGACCCTGGAGGTCCCTTCCAACTCTGTGATTCTATGAGGACTGCAGTATAAGCACCTACAATTGCAAGGAAAAGAAATACCACCACCAGAAGTAAAACAAAACTCCACCACCACAGCCACAATTGAACTCAGACAGTGGCAAGGCGAGCAGAGCCAAGACGCAGGGAAGAGGGAGGTGGAAAACATCCGTGCCCTCAAGCACTTTGAAATTTGGTTTGTGTGAACCAGCCCAATGGTTCATAGTTGCGCAAGGCAACCATATAACATGCTCTCCGCCAACGGCTTGGATCGATGTAGGAAATATTTAATGCCTGCTTTAATATTTGACAATCTGGAGGGGGGGCAGGAAATGGACACATATCTCCAAAAGCGAGTACTCCGGGCGTCTCAATGTTGATCACATTGTTATGTCAGGAAAGCAAAAGGTATTTTTCTACCTTGCAAAGGGGAAATTGGCAGGATGTAATATCAACAGCCCGCTCGCACTCGCTACTGTACGGCTGACTGACATCAATCAACACCCACACAAGCCTCAAAGAGCGGAGTTCGTTCCTGAGCGAGTGGAATATCGCAGCGGGAGCCGTTTGCTTCGCAGTTCGGTTGCTTCTCCTCTAATGAGGCGCTGTTTGTAATAATGACAGAGTTGGCAAGAATAGTCATTAGACAGAAAAACCTGAGCAGACTAAAGAATCCAGAGTCAGAAGAGTGGAAATGGTGAGATTATAACCCAGGGATGGCCAAAGGTGGTGGGGAGGGTGCCAAAGGGGGCCATATCTTACTCTCTAAGTCTAGCCCACATCACAGTTTCTTCCACAACCACCCTACTGGTGGACCTCCAGATGGCACCTGGGTTTTGGCCGCTGTGTGATAGTGTTGGAGTAGATGGAACATTGACCTGATCAAACATGGCTTCTCTAATGTATGTAGATGGAATACTCTGCCTGGGACAGTGATGCTCTGTCTTCTTGGTGCTTGAGGGGCCACAGTGGGAGGGCTTCTGGAGTTCTGACCCTGCTGGTGGACCTCCTGATGGCACCTGGGTTTTGGCCGCTGTGTAACACAGAGTGTTGGATTGGATGGGCCATTGGCCTGATCCAACATGGCTTCTCTTATGTTCTGATGTGTGACACAGAGTGTTGGACTGGATGGGCCATTGGCCTGATCCAACATGGCTTCTCTTATGTTCTTAAGTGTGACACAGAGTGTTGGACTGGATGGGCCATTGGCCTGATCCAACATGGCTTCTCTTATATTTTTATGTCTGGGGCAGTGATGGTCTATATTCTTGGTGTTTGGGGGGGGGGAACAATTTATTTATTTCTGAACATTTATATCCCGCCCCTCCGAAAACAGCTCAGAGCAGCTTCCAACAATATTAAAATCAGTACAATAAATACAATAAAATAGTTACATATCAATAAAAACAGGTGTCATATACAGCAGACTACAGTCAATAATAATGATAATGGCCATGTGGCCTGTTGATCTTATGTTAAGCAAAAGAATTCTTATTGCAAATGGGAGGGCTTCTGGAAATTTGGCCCCACTGGTGGACCTCCTGATAGCACTTGAGTTTTGGCCACTGTGTGACACAGAGTGTTGGACTGGATGGGCCATTGGCCTAGTCCAGCATGTCTTCTCTTATGTTCTTATGTCTGGGGCAGTGATACTCTGTATTCTTGGTGCTTGGGAGGGGGGGGGGATAACAGAAGGTGAACTTCTGGAGTCTTGCCCACTGGTGGACCTCCTGATGGCACCTGTTTGGTTTTTTTTGGCCACTCTGTGACACAGAGTGTTGGACTGGATGGGCCTTTGGCCTGATCCAACATGGCTTCTCTTACGTTCTTATATTCTTATATCCCTGTCCATAGCTCTCCTACTGGTTGCCAAGCACAGCCTGACAATCCGAATTCCAATCCAACCCAGGAGACTTTATCATCACGCCATTTCCTTGTACCTTACGCTACCAGCGAGCCTGCAGCAGACGTGGACTATTGCACCCTTCTTAAATCTTTGTTCGCGAAGCCAAGCTGAGAGAGACGCTAAAATTATATTCAAAGAACTTGTTTGCATCGTGCAAGGTGCATCACGTGTACAACGCCTTAAAGTCTCTTGAACAAAAACAAACAAATCAGGAAAGAAGTAAAGCGAGTCAAACTAAAAATGGGTGGAACGACATTTAACACAAAAGGAAATGGGAAAGGGGATATCCGTCCATTCCTATGGCAACCGAGCACCAGGGGAAATCAGGGTTCTGACAGCATGTCCCACCCTTGACCTAAGTGCATTTGGTGGAACGTATTCATAGAGACGTAACTGGTCAGGTATGGCTGTCTGTGTGCAACTGGGAACTCTCTTCTGTCAAGGTTCCCGATGGCCGGGCACATAGACTCGTAGACATGTAAGCTCTGTGGAAACATTCCGGCGAGCGTGCAGAGTTCAAGGCACAGCTTTCTGATTCCCTGCATGTTCTTTCTCCATTGTACATTTTGATTGGTTCTGTATTGGGGTCATTCTCCACACACCAGTCAATGCAGTTCCAACGTTAGCGGAGCAAGAATTGTAACACGGGACCCATGCAGTTAGCTTAGAGCCAATTTGCACAGCCCCAGGGTTCAAATCACCCCATTGCCGTGATGTTTGCTGGATGGGTCAGTCTCTGTTTCTCTGACTCTGTCTGTTATGTATGTGGACTCAAGTGAAGACTTTGGGAGTGCCTGCCGGGCTCATTGGAGCCATACGGACTGAGCTTGGGGACTCGGGAGCAAAGGGCTGCAGGATTCAAATCTCTGCAGCCCTAGTCCAATCACAAGCCCCCACCGGTTTGAATGACCCAATGATGTGCTAGCGTGGGAATCCAGAGATGTATATAAGTTGGGGCAGTAGGTCCCCATTCCCAGTCATGTAATGTAACCTCATCCTATATCATGTCTATTAAAGAGCTTGTTATCACTCAACTCCTCCATGCATAGAACCCACCATTGTACAATTCTGGTCACCGCACCTCAAAAAGGATATTATAGCACTGGAAAAAGTGCAGAAAAGGGCAACTAGAATGATTAAAGGTTTGGAACACTTTCCCTATGAAGAAAGGTTCAAACGCTTGGGGCTCTTTAGCTTGGAGAAACGTCGACTGCGGGGTGACATGAGAGAGGTTTACAAGATAATGCATGGGATGGAGAAGGTAGAGAAAGAAGTACTTTTCTCCCTTTCTCACAATACAAGAACTCGTGGGCATTCGATGAAATTGCTGAGCAGTCGGGTTAAAACGGATCAAAGGAAGTACTTCTTCACCCAAAGGGTGATTGGGGAGGGACGGTGGCTCAGTGGTAGAGCATCTGCTTGGGAAGCAGAAGGTCCCAGGTTCAAGCCCCGGCATCTCCAAAAAAAGGGTCCAGGCAAAGAGGTGTGAAAAACCTCAGCTTGAGACCCTGGAGAGCCGCTGCCAGTCTGAGAAGACAATACTGACTTTGATGGACCGAGGGTCTGATTCAGTATAAGACAGCTTCATATGTTCATATGTTCATAAATAAATAAATTTTAGTGCAGAATTGCAAATAAGAAGAAGAAGAGGAGGAGGGAGAAGTGCGATTTATACCCCATCCTTCTCTCTGAATCAGATGCTCAGAGCAGCTTACAATCTCCTCCTCCCACAACAGACACCCTGTGAGGTGGGTGGGGCTGAGAGAGCTCTCACAGCAGCTGCCCTTTCAAGGACAACTCTTGCAAGAGCTATGGCTGACCCAAGACCATTCCAGCAGGTGCAAGTGGAGGAGTGGGGAATCAAACCCAGTTCTCCCAGATAAGAGTCCGCTCATTTAATCATTACACCAAGCTGGCTCTGGTTTAAGCACTACACAAACTGGAGACAGCGGTGAGCATGGATTTAAAGCAAAGGGCTGATGTCCAGTGAGTGGCAATTGCCGCTCACTTGTGAACTGGCTAGCTGAGAATATCAAGGAAAAAAAGACTTCTATGAATGACACATCGTGTTTTCATGCGTTCAGCCTTCAACGGACTTGCCACATTTCTAAAGTAAACAGAATAAATCAAAACACATTTGCAATCAGTGTCTCTTTTTCGACATAACCCTTCTGGTGCTTCTGCTTCTGAGAAAATGTAATCGGGAAATGGTCGCTGTTACCTACCAGCCTCTTTCTCTCTCTTTTGTTATTTTTTTACAAAACCCAGTGTGTTGCACTTTATAGGTTGAAACCGTATGCTGTTATGAAATTTTAGAGGGCCGGGAAGGAAAGCTGGGGAAGGGAATGGAAGAGAAGCAATAAAAAACGCTTTGATGGATCGAAATTTGTTTTGCAAAACCTGCCTTTGCCTTGAGTAGGACCTGAAATGAAATAAAATGACAGGTTTATGAAACTTACTGCGGGGGGGGGGGGGGGAGAGGTAGAATTGGTAAGAGGAATTGTACAGGGACCCGTTGGCGGGATTACACCCTCTTTAGTAGGGTCGCCACTCCCCAGGTGGGCAAACCTGAAACTGCAGTGTACTGATTAGCAAACGCTAGAAATAAACCACTGCTTTTTTATGTTGCAAATAAATGCTTAAGCAATTTTTAAAAAAATCTTAAAACATTAGCACTCATTGGTCTTAAAGGTGCTTTCTGTGTATTTCTCCCATGGGATCCAGGGAACTGGGCAAAGGAAGCTCTGGCTCTTTCCTTCCTTCCCCAGGGGATCAGAAGGAGCCTCAGCCAACAGAAGAGAGAGAGGCGTGGCTCTATAGCTCCTGTGCAAAAAATGGTGAGAACCAATCGTGCAAGCTGCAAAGTAACATTGTATTGTAATGTGTGCGCAACTGCCTTTAGCACGGGTTCCAAAGCTAAAAGAAAGCGGCTGGTGGAAGGTGAACGAAACGCAGAACTGAACCTAAGACCTGTGTAGCCGCCAGACTACACCTGCCAGACTTCGGTCTGCTACCCATAGAAGGAATCATATACAAGCGTGGTACTGTCTACGTCTTTCAAGCAAAGGAGAACTGAGTCAGTGGACTGTAAAGTACTACGATGTGAAATAGCATTCTGATTCTGAAAGTACTACCTTACAAGAGTGGTTTGAAATAACTTTTTGATTTTTCTATGGGCATTTAATGAATTTTGGCTTGGGATGATAATAACATAATTGCATCGTTATGAAAGGAATTTGCAACATAAAAAAGTTTATTTGCAACATAAAAAAGCAGTGGTTTATTTTCTAGTGTTTGCCAATCCCCAGGTGGGGGCAGGGGATTCCCTAGTTTGAAGGCCCTCCCCCCACTTCAGGGTCATCAGAAAGCGGGGGGGGAGGGGCGTGGCGTCGGAGCCTTCCAATATGGACGCCTAGAGTGTTTGCTCCAGTTCCCCCTTTCTCCACAACCCATCTAACTGACACAAACCAACATTATATCTTAAATAAACATGAGCAAAACAACATCGGGAAAGTTCACAACAATCCCTGTTAATAATAAGGGGATCAAAGACTTCTTCACACTAAAACCACCCGTGGCAGCACGGAACACAGACCTGACAAGCGAAGACAAAATGGCAGCTGAGGGAACAACAGCTTTGCCATCCACTTCTGTTTCTAATGAGACGACACTGGAGATTATGTTTAACAACTTCGAAAAGAAAATAACAGATAATATGACAGCTAATATGTTACTGGGTCCCATGCTCTCACTGGGTCCCATGCTCTTTAACTTGCTCATAAATGATTTGGAGTTGGGAGTAAGCAGCGAAGTGGTCAAGCTTGCGGATGACACTAAATGGTTCAGGGTGGTGAGAACCAGAGAGGATTGTGAGGCACTCCAGGGGTCTGTTGAGGCTGGGTGAGTGGGCGTCAACGTGGCAGATGAGGTTCAATGTGGCCAAGTGCAAAGTAATGCACATTGGAGCCAAGAATCCCAGCTACAAATACAAGTTGATGGGGTGTGAACTGGCAGAGACTGACCAAGAGAGAGATCTTGGGGTCGTGGTAGATAACTCACTGAAAATGTCAAGACAGTGTGCGATTGCAATAAAAAAGGTCAACACCATGCTGGGAATTATTAGGAAGGGAACTGAAAACAAATCAGCCAGTATCATAATGTCCCTGTATAAATCGATGGTGAGGTCTCATTTGGAATACTGTGTACAATTCTGGTCACCGCACCTCAAAAAGGGTATTATAGCATTGGAAAAAGTCCAGAAAAGGGCAACTAGAATGATTAAAGGGTTGGAACACTTTCCCTATGAAGAAAGGTTGAAATTCTTGGGGCTCTTTAGCTTGGAGAAACGTTGACTGCGGGGTGACATAATAGAGGTTTACAAGATTATGCAGGGGATGGAGAAAGTAGAGAAAGAAATATTTTTCTCCCTTTCTCACAATACAAGAACTTATGGGCATTTGATGAAATTGCTGAGCAGTTGGGTTAAAATGGATAAAAGGAAGTACTTCTTCACCCAAAGGGTGATTAACATGTGGAATTCACTGCCACAGGAGGTGGTGGCGGCTACAAGCATAGCCAGCTTCAAGAGGGGTTAGATAAAAATATGGAGCAGAGTTCCATTAGTGGTTATTAGCCACAGTGTGTATATATATATGTGTGTATATACACATTATCTCAACTCACACCCTGACATCAAGAAAATTGAAGAGCAACATCACTCAATTATGGAACAACCAATTGAACCTCAAGAAGTGATTGCTGCTATTAAAAATCTAAAAAACAACAAATCTGCTGGACCAGATGGTTTTCCATCAGAGTTTTATAAAAAAAATTGCATATCTACTTGCTCCACCATTCACCAAAGTTTGCAACGAAATACTCTTTGAAAGCAAACTACCACCATCCTGGAACTCGGCCTCGAAAATTGTTCTACCCAATTTTCACTACGCAAAGACTTAACTAACCCATCCTTCTACAGACCAATCTCCCTTTTAAATCAAGACTACAAGATTTTCACGGCAATAATTACCAAGAGACTAAACTCTTTTGTTACACAGTATATTCATCCCGATCAAGCGGGTTTTATGCTAGGAAGACACTTAACAACCAATATATATAAAACCATAAATATTATTTCTAATAGTAATATCAAACAATTGGAGGAACTTCTATTCATAGATGTGGAGAAGGCCTTTGATTCTCTTGAGACATCGTACCTAATGAAGCTTCTCCATCACATGAATTTTGGTGAGAATTTCTTGAGAACTATCAAAACTATATATTCTGCACCTTCAGCACAAATCCACATAAATGGCCTAACATCAGAATCATTTAAGCTGCATCAGGGAACCAGACAAGGCTGCCCACTATCTCCAGTCTTATTCGCTCTGGCTTTGGAATCATTGGCATCGACAATATGAAATGACTCTGAGATTCATGGAGTAGAACTTGGCTCCTGCACATCCAAAATTAGTTTATTTGCAGATGATATGCTGTTATATTTAACAAATCCTAAGACATCACTGAAGAATCTGGAAATTACCCTCAAACATTTTAGCAATATCTCGGGTTTATGTATTAATCAATCCAAATCTTCTATTCCACCTCTACAACTTACCTCAGATACAGAAATATATATTCGTCAACACTATAGATATCAATGGTCATCAAAATCACTTACTTATCTAGGAGTACAGATTCCTTGTAATCTCAACAATATTCTAAAATTCAACCACCTACGCATCTCAAGAAATCCAGCAAACTACAAACAAATAGAACAAACTTAATGCATCTTTTCATGACAGACTGCAACTTATTAAATCATTCCTTTTCCCTAAATGGCTCTTATTTCATACACTTCCAGTGCATTTACCTACTAATCTACTTAAATCATGGCAAAAAAACCTAAATGAATTTTTATGGCAATGCAAAAAATCAAGAACTAGTTTTAAGAGTCTTAAAAGACAGACTTCTCGAGGAAGCTTAAACTTTTCAGACTTGTCTAAATACTACAAAGCTACAATATTAGCAACTATAATGAAACTTCTTCAGAAATCAGAACAGGAAGATTGGACTACCTCATTGTCAATGTCCAGCATCTCTTAAAGAAATCATCTGGTCAACAACAAAATCGCGTCCTCCCTCTGTAAGTAACAGCACTTTTCTGAAACCTTTACTTGGAGTATGGGACACTCTCAAGAAAAAATTACTGCCGACTACTTCCAGATTCTCCATCATTTTTATTCCAAAGTTGGTTTCCTCCAGGCAATGAAACAAAAGTGGCAGAAATCTGGAGACAAGCAAGACTAACAAGACTAGTAGATATACTGTAGCTAATAATTCTGGATTATTACCTAAAAACATATTGGAAAGAAAACTACAATGACAGATTCCTTGGTATTTTTATTTGAGCTTCAACATGCCTTTTCTACTCTCAATTTGAAAAAAATTATGTCATCTCTTCATTCTGATTTTGAACTGCTTCTTAAACAATCAGACTATAATCTCAAAGGCATAATTTCTAAATCCTATGCTATATTGATTTCTCTGGATAGTGTTCAACGTTTACCATGCCAATCAAAATGGCAATATAATTGTAGGACAGCTCTCAACGATGACCAATATAACAAGATCTGGTCATCTAATTTGTTCCGCACTAAACTGATCAGTTCAAAACTAATATCTTACAAAATTATAACTCAGTGGTACCTCACACCTGAAAGACTATCCTTAATATCATCTAACCACTTTCTGTTATGCTGGAAAAACTGTGGTGAAGTTGGTGATTTTGCCCACTGCTGGTGGAAGTGTCCTCGAATTACTTAGTTCTGGCATGAGATTTTGCATCAAATCAAAATTATAACGGGATATGAAATCCCATTTCTTCCCCAAGTGATCTTCCTGGACATCTGACAAGTTCAAACAATACCTCCATTTAGGCGAACACCGATATCTAGCATGCTGATACCAGCAAAAACCCTAATTGCATCAAAATGGAAATCACCTCAAGTTCCAACAATCTCCAGCTGGTTATCCAAGGTTTGAGACATTCTCATACTAGAAAAAATAACAGATCATATCCAACATTCAAACTCAGGCAATATCTCGAAATTCACAGAGAAATGGTTTCCTTTTATTGAGTTCATTACAGCAAATGATATTCAACCACACAAACCAGAATATTTTGATCTTCTCTACTTATAAGTTTTTAATATTTTTCATCAGTTTTGTTTTTTGTTTCTTTTCTTTTTACAAGTACTTTTTTATTTCTCTCTTTTTCTCTCTTCCTTTTCTTTTACTGTGTTAGTCGTGGATAACACCTAATAGTAATTACTCGATAGTAATTTTTGGAATAATCTGCAATAATTTGCATAAAAATTATTTAGGCACTTAAGAATTTTTAGCAATGCTTACTTAATAGTTTAATGATAATATGGGTTCAATTAGATTGATTGTATTTTGATGCAGGAACTATTGCCGTAACTTTAATCTTGTTTTCATCTTGATCTCTCTCCTTGGATAGAAAATGGTCTACATATCTAGACACATCTATATAACTTAAAATTCTTACTAGATATTTTATTGTATGTATGTAAGAATTTATGCTTGATTATAACCTGATTCCATAAGATTAATTGTATATGAGTATTAATATTGATATTATCTGTATATTTTAAAAATTCAATAAAATATATAAATGAGAAAGCGGGGGGGGGGGGGAAATGTCAGCTGGGCACTCCATTATTCCCTATGGAGACCAATTCCCATAGGGAATAATGGAGAATTGATCTGTAGGTATCTAGGACTCTGGCCATAGGGGGGGGGCTGTTTTTTGAGGTAGAGGCACCAAATTTGCAGCATAGCATCTAGTTCCTCTCCTCAAAAGACCCTCCAGGTTTAAAAAAGATGGGACCCATGGGTCCAATTCTATGAGCCCCAAAAGAAGGTGTCCCTATCCTTCATTATTTCCAATGGAGGGAAGGCATTTAAAAGGTGTACAGTACCTTTGAATGTGATGGCCAGAGCTCCCTTTGGAGTTCAATTATGCTTGTCACAACCTTTCTCCTGGCTCCATCCCCAGATTTCCCAAATATTTCTTGAATTGGACTTGGCAACCCTATCTTCTCTAGGTCTTTTTTTGTAGCAGGAACTCCTTTGCATATTAGACCACACACCCCTGATGTAGCCAATCCTCCAAGAACTCACAGGGCTCTTAGCACAGGGGCTACTCCACGAGGACTGGCTACATCAGGGGTGTGTGGCCTAATATGCAAAGGAGCTCCTGCTACACCCCCCCCCCCCGCTTCTAGCTCTCTTTCGTCTTAAATTCATCTGTTTGCAGGCAGGTTGTTGGGGATTTATTGGACCCTTCCCTTCACACCTCTTTGAAAACATGGACTACTTTGCAAGCATCAGGAACATCTCTACATTTTTCTTTATTGAGCATGTTAACATCCTCCCCCTTTGGCATCTTTTCAATGCAATATATCCAAGAGATCAGACACGGCATGATGGATGATGCTTCCGGAATTATTCCAACAGAAATGAAGAGGTGCGCTTGATCTCGAGTGCTAATAGTTTTGCAATGGAGTGGCTGTAATTCTGATGAGTCGATGCCTCCCCTCCCCACCCCCGACCATGCAGTTTCATTTTGTTCTGCCCAAGTAAAATGTCTGCCGTTTTATCTTATTATAGGCATAGCTGCGAAGACATAATGGAGTTTCATCTCCCTGATGCAATGGGACACCAATGTAACCCCTGTGGGACATTGTGGTTTGACTGTTGGCAGGGGAATAAAGTTGGTACGGACTGGTACAGAGTATCGGTAAGAAAGTGTTACCTCCAATTTTCTGCTTTGAGGCCCCAAGAGAGATAGCATGAGTAAGAAATACAAGTTATTTTCACTGCTGTGTGTTGGACTAAGATGTGGGTGAGACAGCTTCAGATTCCTCCCCTAAGCACATTGCACTGTGAAATGGGCTGAGCAGGGCTTTTTTTTGTAGCAGGAGCTCCTTTGCATATCAGGCCATGCCCCCCTGATGTAGCCAATCATCCTGGAGCTTCCAGTAGGCCCTGTACTAAGAGCCCTGTAAGCTCTTGGAGGATTGGCTACATCGGGGGGGGGGGGTGCGGCCTAATAGGCTAAGGAGTTCTTGCTACAATAAAAGCCCCGATTCTGCCTATGCTGCTGGAAAGTGCCATCAAGTCACAGCTGACTTACGGCAACCCAGTAGCAAGGCTTTTTTTTTTTTAATAGCAGGAACTCCTTTGCCTGTTAGGCCACACACCCCCTGATGTAGCTGATCCTCTAAGAGCTTACAGGGCTCTTCGTCCAGGGCCTCCTGTAAGCTCCAGGAGGACTGGCTACATCAGGTGTGTGTGGCCTAATATGCAAATGAGTTCTTGCGATTAAAGAAAAGCCCTGGGACTGAGTGACTTTGTGTCTGTCATTCTGTCTCTTTCAGACTCACTTGCTTCCTAGGTCAAAACTAGGGTTGCCAGGCAACCAGTGACCAGACCAGAGGGGCAGGGATATAAGGAGGTAATTGTTGGTGATGGTGTGATGTCACTTCTAGTGGAAACCTGGAAGTGATGTCCTGCCTCTCTGGGAATCACTAAAAACTCTATGGTAAAACCACAGGGTGTGTGGTGGGGGTTGTTTGTTTAGGTTTTTTGCAATTCCATTTCCTAGAGAGGATTGATGTCACCAGATTCCATTGACCTTCACCACTCCAAGAGGTGGTAGAGGGAAATGACAACATCACTAAATTGTTACATCACTTCCAGAAAAAAAAAACTGGAAGTGACAGATCTAGGATTTGCCCCAAACTGGTGATTCCTAGAGGGGCATGATATCACTTCTGGGTTTTTCCTGAATGTGACATCATGCTGTAGCCCTAACAGCCATTTTTAATTTTATTTTTCTCCTGCCAGTGCTCTTAACTAGAGGGGGAAGCTGGGACGTGGATGACCCCGCCCCCAGTGGGGAACTGCCAACCCTAAAAACCAAGGATGCTGCCCTGACTTCCTTGGGTATAATCAAAAAACAAAGGGGAAAGCACAGGTCGTTTTCGCACTCACCTTCCGCCGGCGCGACCCCCCTCGTCACCCGCGCAGGATCTGCGCGGATTTCGCACTAAACGCTGCGGAGCAGCCAGAAAAGCCGGAAGCTCCCGGCGCAAAAGCCGCTCAAATGTAAATTGCCAAAAAGCAGTTTGGCGTTTGCGCGGCTTTTGCGATGGGAGCTTCCGGCTTTTCTGGCTGCTCCGCAGCGTTTAGTGCGAAATCCGCGCAGATCCTGCGCGGTGACGAGGGGGGTCGCGCCGGCGGAAGGTGAGTGCGAAAACGACCACAGAGAAAGAAGGACTAAGAGGAAACCGTGCTTGTGTCATTCAAAATGCACCAGTCTAAATGCAATACTTCATACAATATACGTTATACATGCAACACGAACGAGCTGCTTAATGCTTCTTCATGAACATGGGGAGGGACAGTAGCTCAGTGGTAGAGCATCTGCTTGGTAAGCAGAAGATCCCAGGTTCAATCCCTGGCATCTCCAACTAAAAAGGGTCCAGGCAAGTAGGCATGGAAAACCTTAGCTTGAGAAGCTGGAGAGCCGCTGCCAGTCTGTGTAGACAATACTGAATTTGATGGACAGAGGGTCTGATTCAGTATAAGGCAGCTTCATATGTTCATAACATACATAAG
This sequence comes from Heteronotia binoei, assembly GCF_032191835.1. Lineage (NCBI taxonomy): Eukaryota > Metazoa > Chordata > Lepidosauria > Squamata > Gekkonidae > Heteronotia > Heteronotia binoei. The sequence goes on along the minus strand of NC_083243.1, from coordinate 17,884,545 downwards.
CATAACAAAATATGCAATACATATACTTAGTTGTGACCTGGTAAGTCCACAGTGCATTCACATAAGCTACAAAGTCCACAGTGTTTACACAAATAAGTATGAGGCAAGGTAACAAGACAGGATGCTCCAAAAAGAAAAAGAGTTGAAGTTGACAAAACAGGATGCTTCAGAAAGAAAACAAGTTGAAGTTGGACACGCTTCTCTCTGAAGGCAAAAGAAGAAGGGGATGGCAAAAGATGAGATGGCTGGACAGCGTTACTGATGTAACAAACATGAATCTGAGCAGACTTTAGAGGATGGTGGAAGATAGGAGGGCCTGGTGTGACTTTGCCCATGGGGTTGCAAAGAGTCGGACTCGACTGTGCGACTGAACAACAACAACTTCTCTCTGAATCAGAGACTCAGAGCGGCTTACAATCTCCTATATCTTCTCCCCCCACAACAGACACCCTGGGAGGTGGGTGGGGCTGAGAGGGCTCTCCCAGCAGCTGCTCTTTCAAGGACAACCTCTGCCAGAGCTATGGCTGACCCAAGGCCATTCCAGCAGCTGCAAGTGGAGGAGTGGGGAATCAAACCTGGCTTTCCCAGATAAGAGTCCGCACACTTAAGCTCTGCACCAAACTGGTACATTACACTGAGATGTAATACGCTTCATTCAAAATCCCTTTTACAAATTTTAGCATCACAATATAGATTGCATCATTGTCGAGGGAGTAACTGGGCTTGTGCTAAGCTTGGTTAAGTGTACGGACTCTTATCTGGGAGAACCAGGTTTGATTCCCCACTCCTCCACTTGCACCTGCCGGAATGGCCTTGGGTCAGCCATAGCTCTGGCAGAGGTTGTCCTTGAAAGGGCAGCTGCTGTGAGAGTCCTCTCAGCCCCACCCACTTCACAGGGTATCTGTTGTGGGGGAGGAAAATACAGGAAATTGTGAGCTGCTCTAAGACTCTGAGCTTCAGAGTGAAGGGCAGGATATAAATCCAATATCTTCCTCTTCTTCTCCACCTCAGACTCCAGTCTTCCACCCTTGAGAAATCAAGGAGCAGGAGAAATGAGTTTCATGACAAGGGGGGATTTGAACCTAGGTCTTCCCTGGCTGTCTGCAACATTCTGAAGACAATAAATACCATACTGACTTTTCCCTGCATCCCTCACTTTTTTCAGTGAGTGATGCTAATGCATTCAAATTGCCATTCTTTTTAAAACAATGGAAGACAAATGAACCTGGATTTTCAGCGAAGCCTTCCTGATAAGCTTCATGCTCATTAAAATGAGAACAAAGAGTTCAGAGTCTGGGGGAGGGGGGGACATTCCCCTGGAAGGAATTAATTTAATGTGTCATTTCGTTCCTGAGGGGGGAAACATACACCTGTGCTCCAGTTGATGAATCAAATCCTTCTATTACATTAACGATGTTCATAAATTACTGTGATAGTAATCTATAACGAAAGGAGCTTGGATTTTTGAAAAGTCATACCCTGGAAATCTTTTTTTTAATATTTATTTTAAAGATTGATAAAGGTACAATAAGAGGGGAAGGTTGCTGAGGAATAAAAATAATTATGTAAAAATATTTACATTATTCAAGAACATTCTTATTATAAGGGTTTGAAGAGTCTTTCGGGATCAAGTGCCGTGTTCTACTGGAGAAAGTTTTCCTTCCAGGCGTTTCGTTCTCAGCTGCGGAGAACATCCTCAGTGGCGTTGCAGCAGGAGCAGGCGCTCAGACCTTCTTGGCTGCAAGGTCTGAGCGCCTGCTCCGGCTGCAACGCCACTGAGGATGTTCTCCGCAGCTGAGAACGAAACGTCTGGAAGGAAAACTTCCTCCAGGAGAACACGGCACTTGATCCCAAAAGACTCTACAAACCCTAATGATGTTACCAGCCGTGAAAACCTGAAATCTTTTATTCTTATTATATATAAGAAGAAGATATTGGATTTATACCCCATTCTGTACTCTGAATCTCAGAGTCTTAGAGCAGCTTACAATCTCCTTTACCTTCACCCACACTCACACACACACACACACACACACAACAGACACCCTGTGAGGTAGGTGGTGTTGAGAGAGCTCTCACAGAAGCTGTCCTTTCAAGGACAGCTCTGCGAGAGCTATGGCTGATCCAAGGCCATTCCAGCAGGTGCAAGTGGAGGAGTGGAGAATCAAACCCGGTTCTCCCAGTTAAGAGTGAGCACGCTTAACCACTACACCAAACTGGTACATTACACCAAGATGTAATATGCTTCATTCAAAATCCCTTTTACAACTTTTAGCATCACAAATTGCATCATCGTCAAGCAAGTAAGAGAAACCATTAGGTAAAAATAAAAGTTAGTTTAAATCTATTCCAACTCTCTGTCTTATATGTATGGGCTTATTATAAGTTAAGGCTACTAATATAACATCTCTGATATAAATATTAATAAAAAGTGTAACTTCCAAACCTTCAATTTGACCTTGACGCAACCTTAATCTTACTTTGCTTTGTAAGTCTAATTCATACAAACTATATCGAGAAAGCGGTGAACTTTTAGATAATAAAACTGCAGTGCTTACTAAGAAATAAGTATGTCCCCCCACATTTCCCCAGTTGTCTAACAGACATACACCGAATATCTTGTTGGTCTCCAAAGTGCTGCTGGATTCGAATCTAGCAGTTCTAGACGCAGACCCACAGAGATAGCCTCTGAAGCTATGATTCTCCAGTCAACCTTACAAAAGAGTCAGGTCAATGGCCCATGGGTATAAGTAACAAGACCGAGGGTAGAATTCTAGCAGGACCCCTTTGCATATTAGGCCACACACCCCTGATGTAGCCAATCCTCCTGGAGCTTCCAGTAGGCCCTGTACTGAGAGCCCTGTAAGGAATTCTAGCAGGACCTCCTTTGCATATTAGGCCACACCCCCCTGATGTAGCCAATCCTCCTGGAGCTTCCAGTAGGCCCTGTACTTAGAGCCCTGTAAGGAATTCTAGCAGGACCTCCTTTGCATATTAGGCCACGCCCCCCTGATGCAGCCAATCCTCCTGGAGCTTCCAGTAGGCCCTGTACGAAGAGCCCTGAAGGAATTCTAGCAGGACCTCCTTTGCACATTAGGCCACACCCCCCTGATGTAGCCAATCCTCCTGGAGCTTCCAGTAGGCTCTGTACTGAGAGCCCTGTAAGGAATTCTAGCAGGACCTCCTTTGCATATTAGGCCACGCCCCCTGATGTAGCCAATCCTCCTGGAGCTTCCAGTAGGCCCTGTACTTAGAGCCCTGTAAGGAATTCTAGCAGGACCTCCTTTGCATATTAGGCCACGCCCCCCTGATGCAGCCAATCCTCCTGGAGCTTCCAGAAGGCCCTGTACGAAGAGCCCTGTAAGGAATTCTAGCAGAACCTCCTTTGCCACACCCCCTGATGTAGCCAGGGCCGGATCTAGGGGGAGCAGAGGGTGGTGCTTGCCCTGGGTGCCAAATTGGGCATGGAGACCATGGTATTCTATGGGACCATAAGAATGGTCCATAAGGGGACGCCATTTTTTAATTTTGCCTCTCTCCGTCAAAAAACATGGGTCGTTTTCGCACTCACCTCCAGCCGGCGCGACCCCCCTCTTCACCGCGCAGGATCTGCGCGGATTTCGCACTAAATGCCGCGGAGCAGCCTTTTGCGCCGGAAACTCCCGTCGCAAAAGCCGCTCAAACGTAAATTGCCAAAAAGCAGTTTGGAGTTTGCGCGGCTTTTGCGACGGGAGTTTCCGGCGCAAAAGGCTGCTCCGCGGCATTTAGTGCGAAATCCGCGCAGATCCTGCGCGGTGAAGAGGGGGGGGTCGCGCCGGCTGGAGGTGAGTGCGAAAACGACCATGTAGATCTGGTCCTGGATATAGCCAATCCTCTAAGAGCTTACAAAAAAGAGCCTTGTAAGCTCTTGGAGGATTGGCTACATCAGAGGCGTGTGGCCTAATATGCAAAGGAGCTCCTGCTGGAATTCCGCCCCGAACAAGACTGTGGACCACTGTATGTCTTACCGGTTTCTACAAAAGGGCTTGTTTCAGTATTTCAGGCCGTACACATTAGAGCTGACAGGTCTGACTCAGGAAATATCTGGGGACTTTGGGGGTGGAGCCAGGAGCAAGGCTGTGATAAGCAGGATTGAACTCCAAAGTACCAGCGGGACTCTAGATTCTATTTGTTTCTCGAAGCATGTAGGTATTCAAATTTTGCCACAGGAACTGGAATCGAATAATTTAAGCAGTCAGCTATCAGATACGCCAACTTCCTCCTTCATCCAGTCCCTTGCTTTGCCAGAGGTTTGTGGGGGCGGGGGGAGGGTGATATGCCAGCAGAGCATAAACCAGGGGTGGCCAAACTTACTTAACGTAAGAGCCACATAGAATAAATGTTAGATGTTTGAGAGCCACAGGACATGACTGTCAGATGAGGGAGGGAGAGAGATTAGATGGGAAGGAAAATTAGATGGGGGAGGGAGGAGGGGAAAGAAAGCAACTTTAATTTTCAATGCATTCTCCAAGCCATCATTTGACACGGCTCGAAGAAGTGATTTAAAGAGAGAAATGCCTTCTCCAAACTGGCCAATGGGCTTGTGGGGGCTTTGAGAACCACACAATATGTGTGAAAGAGCCATGTATGGCTCCCGAGCTGCAGTTTGGCCACCCTTGGAATAAACCAAGAGAGCTATTTTGGTGTAGTGATTAAGTGCGCAGGCTCTTATCTGGGAGAACCAGGTTTGATTCCCCACTCCTCCACTTGCACCTGCTGGAATGGCCTTGGGTCAGCCATAGCTCTGGCAGAAGTTGTCCTTGAAAGGGCAGCTGCGGTGAGAGCCCTCTTAGCCCCACCCATCTCCCAGGGTGTCTTTTGTGGGGGATAAAGGAGATTGTGAACTGCTCTGAGACTCTGATTTAGAGTGGTGTGGGGTATAAATCTGTGGTCTTCTTAAGTCAAATTTTGGGGAAGAGAGTCCAGGCATCCTGTGCCATCCCAAGACAAAGCCAAAAAATGTCAAAGGACAGCATTCAAGGAGGACAGACGGGATTTCGAGGCCAAGCACTTGCCATTTTTTCTTTTCTTTCCTTGCCCTTCTGATTCCTTATTACACAGAGGAAGACGCTGCTTCCCTTCCCTCCTCCACAGCCCAGAGGAAAATAATCTTTGCATTTTAAAAATCATATGAGTCAGGATTTTGGTTTTGTTTCCGAGAAAAGAAAAATTATTGCCACTCTTGCTTGACGGACGTGATTAATAACTCGACCACTGCCTTTGTGCCTTACGCGGCATTAGCTAGACATTGGAAGGAGCTGGGAGGGGGAGGGTGGCTGCCAATCATTTCGCAGCCCGTTGCAATTTATAAAAACAAACACAATTACACGGCAGAAGCATAAAGGTGCCAGTTTCCCTTTCTCCTCTCCCTCCCTCCCTCGCCACCCATCCCACCCCACTTTTCTGCCTTTCTGAAAACTGAACTCTGCATTCCGCTGGACAAATGTTTTCGCAGTTCTCCACCAAAGGCTTCTCAAAATAACCCAAGAGAAGTGATGCTGATTTGACAAAGTGGAGCGCCTTTGATTTTGTCTGAGAGCCAGTTTGGTGTAGTGGTTAAGTGCACGGACTTTTATCCGGGAGAACCGGGTTTGATTCCCCACTCCTCCACTTGCAGCTGCTGGAATCTCCTTGGGTCAGCCATAGCTCTCTTATCTGGGAGAACCGGGTTTGATTCCCCACTCCTCCACTTGCAGCTGCTGGAATGGCCTTGGGTCAGCCATAGCTCTCTTATCTGGGAGAACCGGGTTTGATTCCCCACTCCTCCACTTGCACCTGCTAGCATGGCCTTGGGTCAGCCATAGCTCTCGCAGGAGTTGTCATTGAAAGGGCAGCTTCCAGGAGAGCTCTCTCAGCCCCACCTACCCCACAGGGTGCCTGTTGGGGGTGGGGATATAAAGGAGATTGTGACCACTCTGAGATTCAGAGTATAGGGTGGGATATAAATCCAATATCATCTTCTCCTTCTTTAAAAGGTCCTGCAGATGTGGATGTCTCCTTAGCTAGAGGACGGACAACAGGAAATACTTCTTTACCCAGCAAGCGATTAAAATGGGGGATTTGCTGCCAGAAGATGTAGTGATGGCCACAGGAATAGCTGGCTTTAAAAGGGAATTAGATAGATTCATGTAGAAGAGTTCTGTCACTGGCTATTAGCCATGAGTTTCAGGAACCTCCATGTTCATAATTAACCTCTGAATACTAGTGCTGGAAGGCAACCTCAGGGGAAGGCCCCCAGCCTCTATGTTCTGTTGTTGGACCTCCAGGGGGACTAGTTAGCCACTGTGTGAGGCAAGATGATGGACTAGATGAACCACTCGTACGATCCAGCAAGGCTGTTGTGGTGGTCTAATGAAGCCCTCCATCTCTGTGCCCTGTTGTTGGCCCTCCAAAGGAACTGGTTGGCCACTGTGTGAGACAGGATGCTGGACTAGATGGACCACAGGTCTGATCCAGCAGGGCTCTTCTTGTTTTCTAATGAAGTCCCTGGCCTGTGTGCCGTTGTTGGCCCTCCAGGATGGACCACAGATCTGATCCAGCAGGGCTCTTCTGATGTCCTAATAAAGCCTTTGGCCACTATGCCCTGTTGTTGGCCCTCCACAGGAACTGATTAGGCACTGTATGAGAAGAGATGCTCGACTAGATTGGCCACTGGTCTGATCCAGCAGGGCTCTTCTTATGCTCTTATGAAGGTCTCGGCCTCTATGCCCTGTTGCTGGTCACCCAGAGCAACTGGTTGACCACTGTGTGAGACAAGATGCTGGACTAGATGGACCACTGGTCTGATCCAACAGGGCTCTTCTTGTTTTCTAATGAAGTCCTGACCTGTGTGCTGTTGTTCCTCCAGGATGATAGACTAGATGGGCCACTGGTCTGATTCAGCAGGGTTCTTCTTATGCTCTTATGAAGGTCTTGGCATCTATGCCCTGTTGTTGGTCATCCAGAGCAACTGGTTGACCACTGTGTGAGACAAGATGCTGGACTAGATGGACCACTGGGCTGATCCAACAGGGTTGTGTTCTTATCTTTGTGCTTATTTTAGAATAGATACTTTAGATCTAGAATAGATATTTTAGAATAGATACCCAGGCAAACCTAATCAAGAACATCAGCTTAACCACAACATGAAAATCGTTAGATGGCACTCCTGAATCCCTTCAAAAGGCAAAACATGGATGATATTGGGAAAGTGGAGAGGGAGAGGGACCAGAAAATAGGGGCTTTTCTTGTTATATGGCATTAGCTAGAAATTGTTATATGAGAGGTGGAGCACATAGAACAGTCTTGGTTGAGGGAAAGCTTTTCTTGTTATATAAGGAGAGGTGGAGCACATAGAACAGTCTGGGTTGAGGGAAAGCTTTTCTTGTTATATAAGGAGAGGTGGAGCACATAGAACAGTCTGGGTTGAGGGAAAGCTGTTCTCAGTGCTAAAAAGGGAGCTTTTTACTTCTGCTATGGTTGACAGCTCTGGGTGAGGAAATACCTGGAGATTTTAGGAGTGAGGCTTGGGGAAGCTGAGATTTGGAAAGGTTGGGGACATCAGCTGGATATAATGCCATAAAGTCCAATCTCCAAAGCAGTCATTTTTTCCCAACGGAACTTATCTCTATGGCCCGGAGATCAGTTGTAACAGTGAGAGATCTCCGGGTACCCCCTGATTATTGGCAACCCTAGCCCCTGTGCATCAAAAGAATATAAGAACACAAGAGAAGCCATGTTGGATCAGGCCAATGGCCCATCCAGTCCAACACTCTGTGTCACACATAAGAACATAAGAGAAGCCATGTTGGATCAGGCCAGTGGCCCATCCAGTCCAACACTCTGTGTCACACATAAGAACATAAGAGAAGCCATGTTGGATCAGGCCAATGGCCCATCCAGTCCAACACTCTGTGACACACAGTGGCCAAAAAAACCAGGTGCCATCAGGAAGTCCATCAGTGGGGCCAGGACACTAGAAGCCCTCTCACTGTTGGCCCCCAAGCACCAAGAATACAGAGCATCACTGCCCCAGACAGAGAGTTCCATCTATACCTTGTAGCTAATAGCCACTGATGGGCATAACATAAAAGAAGCCTTGCTGGATCAGGCCAGTGGCCCACCCAGTCCAACACTCTGTGTCACACAGTGGTCAAAAAAACCAGGCACCATCAGGAGGTCCACCAGTGGGGCCAGGACACTAGAAGTCCTCCCACTGTGCCCCCCCCCAAGTATCCAGAATACAGAGCATCACTGCACCAGACGGAGAGTCCCAATGATAATCTGTGGTTGATAGCCACTGATGGACCTCTGCTCCACATGTTGATCCAATCCCCTCTTGAAGCTGGCTATGCTTGTAGCCGCCACCACCTCCTGTGGCAGTGAATTCCACGTGTTAATCACCCTTTGGGTGAGGAAGGACTTCCTTTGATCCGTTCTAACCCGACTGCTCAGCAACTTCACTGAATGTCCACGAGTTCTCAATCTACGTTCATGCTCTCCTATGCCAAAACCAAAATGACCTCCCACTCACACCACCCTGCTGGCCAAGCTCGGTCAATAAGCTGTGCAATTAGATGTTCCTCCTACACACACTGCCAGCCAGAAGTGACTGAAGATTTTCCAATTGCCTAACCTCCTCCAGAGTGAGGGATTCTATCTTGTTCAAGCGCTCACTGATTGCAATGGCTCACGATTTAGACCCAGCGCCCCCGACAAGCAAGAACACATTTTTTAAATTTCTTTCCACTTGCGTTCTCCAACTAAAACTTCTGTGACACAATGGCTCCTAGTTCTCCGGAACAACAGGGTATATTGGCAAAAGGGTCATCCAGGGGCCCCATGGATTTCCCTTGTACCAGGGGTGACCAACGGTAGCTCTCCAGATGTTTTTTTTTGCCTACAACTCCCATCAGCCCCAGCCATTGGCCATGCTGGTTGGGGCTGATGGGAGTTGTAGGCATCCAACATCTGGAGAGCTATCGTTGGCCACCCCTGCCCTATACATTCTCAATCTCCATGTGTATCCCACAATGCACCATTCATTACTCAAAGTGCAAGATCAGTGCTTTTATTTCCCCATCCAGATCTTTCTCTCCATCTCTAGGACCTGCCTGGGATTTACTTCACACTTTCGCTCTACCATTGCCAACTTCTAAATCGGGGTGTCAAACATGTGGCTTGGGAGCTGAATCAGGCCCCCAGAGGGCTCCTATCAGGCCCCCGAGCAACTGGCTGCCATCTGTGTCCTTTATAAAGCAGAGATATAAACTTTATAAAGGACACAGAAAAATACAAAGATTTTTTTAAAAGCTTTAAATAAAACAGGGATGGTGGCTCAGTGGTAGATCATCTGCTTGGGAAGCAGAAGGTCCCAGGTTCAATCCCTGGCATCTCCAAAAAAGGGTCCCGGCAAATAGGTGTGGAAAGCCTGAGCTTGAGACCCTGGAAAGCCGCTGCCAGTCTGAGAAGACAATACTGACTGTGATGGACCAAGGGTCTGATTTGGTATAAGGCAGCTTCATATGTTCATATGTTCATTAGCACTCGTTGGTCTTAAGGGTGCTTTCTTTGTAGCTCTCCTGCGCAATCCAGGGAAGCCCTGGCTCTTTCCTTCCTTCCCCGGGAGACCAGGAGGGGGAGGAGCCTCAGCCAATAGAAGAGAGAAAGGCTTGGCTCAGTAACTCTGCTGTGCGATTGAGAGAGCCTGGCAAAGCAAGCTATTCCTGCCTCGGCAGGGGAGGGCGGGGTACAAATAAAATTTATTATTATTATTATTATTATTATTCCCCCTTCCTCCCCAACCTCAGCCAACAGAGAAAATAGAGGGTTTGCTCTGTAGCTCCTAGGCAACTGAACAAGCCTAGCAAAGCAAGCTGTTATGCAGAAGGAAACAAGAGAGAGAGAGAAGGAAGCAGCCAGTTGCTTAGGGGCCTGATAGGAGCCCTCCGACGGTCTGATTCGGCTCCCGGGATGCATGTTTGCCAGCCTTGCCGTAGAGTCTACCCTCCAAAGCATCCATTGCCTCCAGGGAAACTGATCTGTATAGTCTGGAGATGAGCTGTAATTCCAGGCAATCCCCACGTATTGGATGTATTGGAGGCTGCCATCTTTTCCCATTTGTACTCATTAAACCTCTGTGAAAAGGACAGGACTTTTCCACCCCCTGGCCAGCTGGCAACATCATTTCAGGGTGCAAATTCTAAGCATGCTTTCCTCGGAACTCCAAAGCAGCCATTTCCTCCAGGGGAACTGATCTTTGTCTTCTGGATACCAGTTGTAATTCCGGGAGCTCTCCAGCAGGGAGCAGGAGCAGGGGTGGTCAGACTCGCTTAACATAAGAGCCACTTATGGGGAGGGACGGTGGCTCAGTGGTAGAGCATCTGCTTGGGAAGCAGAAGGTCCCAGGTTCAATCCCTGGCATCTCCAAAAAAGGGTCCAGGCAAATAGGTGTGATAAACCTCAGCTTGAGACCCTGGAGAGCCGCTGCCAGTCGGAGAAGACAATACTGACTTTGATGGACCAAGCGTCTGATTCAGTATAAGGCAGCTTCATATGTTCACTTGCAATAAACATCAGATGTCTGGGAGTCACAAGACATGAACTTCATCATCATTATCATCATCATCATTATTATTATTACCTTTAATTTGTATCCCGCCCTCTCCACAAGCAGACTCAGGGCAGCTAACAGTCTGGAAGTGCATTCCATATTTCAGGTGCTGCCACTGAGAAGGCCCTGAACCGTGTAGAGCACAGCCTGGCCTCCCTTGGTCCGGGGATGGACAATAGATGTTGTGTCCCTGAACGCAGTGCTCTCTGGGGAACATGTGGAGAAAGGCGGTCCCGAAGATAGACAGGCCCCCGATCATATAGGGCTTTAAAGGTCAATACCGACACCTTGAAACGAATTGGAACACAATAGGTAGCCAGTGCAGTTCTTTCAGCACTGGCTGAATGGACGCCCATCAGATGTATGAGAGCCGCAAGGCGGGCAGGTAGGCAGGCAAATAGACGGAGGATGGGAGGGGTGGGAACGTGGAAAGAAAGCAACTTTCACTTTAAATGCATTCTCCAAGCATGGCTTGGCTTGGAGAAGTGATTTAAAGAGAGAAATGCCTTCTCTTAGCCAGCTGACGGGGCAGTGGGGGCTTCAAGAGCCACACAATATGTATGAAAGAGCCACATTGGCTCCTGAGCCAAGTTTGTCCACCCCTGACCTGGAGGCTGGCAGCCTTCACTTTACCACATGAAGTTTACGATCCATTGAAATAGCTTTGCCTTATCCGAGTGCCGCACACATGTGGGGGCACCTCTGTGCGTTCCTTTTCGCTCCACCAGCTGTCAAGTTATCCTTTGTCTGACCTCAGCTCTGAACTGAACTTGTAAGGGGAAAAAAACCAAACAAACAGAAAGCCCTCCCCACCACCGCCACCCTTTTCTCTCTGCCTCCTTCCTTCACAAAGCACTCCACATGTTTGCAAACAAAGCACCCTGGAGACCATAAATCCTTGCATTGCTGTTTCTGTAAAGCCAACGCAGAGAGAGGTTGATGTGGCAGATCACCTCACTCAGCTTCTCTGGGCTGTCCTCCATTTTGTTGACTCACCACACAAAATACCCCCCAGACAATTATCTTTCGTTTGGGTAGGGCTAAGTGAAGGCAGCCATCCAGAAAGGAACATGGAGCCTTGTCAACTTTAATCCACCCTCGGCCCTTCAGTTCGAATAACTTCCCGCGGCCTTCAGAGGTAAAGGCTTGTTGTCTCCAGGTAAAGGCTTGTTCGAGGCCTCTAAATTATGCATTTGACGTCTGCCGAAGAGTTCAGAGGCAGATGCCATGCGTGCCGAGCCATTGCCCCCATGGAAGGGATTCCGAGAGCCGCACTCATTCTGCCTCCATTGGCCAGGAAGATGAAGGACATGTAAAAAGGTAAAGGTTGTCCCCTGTGCAAGCACTGAGTCATTACTGACCCATGGGGTGATGTCACATCACGTTTTGTTGACAGTCTTTTTACAGGGTGGTTTGCCATTGCCTTCCCTGGATGTCTACACTTTCCCCCCAGCACGCTGGGTACTCATTTGACCGACTTTAGAAGAATGGAAGGCTGAGTCAACCTCGAGCCAGCTACCTGAACCCAGCTTTCATGGCAGACTTTTTATGATTGATTTATGATGATTGAAATGGTATGATTGATTTTATTGTGTAATTTGTTTTTTAAATATTTTATGCGGTTTAATTTGTTAGCTGCCCTGAGCCCGTCAGGGGAGGGCGGGATATAAATCTGATAGATGATAGATAGATAGATAGATAGATAGATAGATAGATAGATAGATAGATAGATAGATAGATAGATAGATAGATAGATAGATAGATAAGAGAGAAAGAGAGAATGGGGTGGTTTGCCATTGCCTTCCCCAGTCATTTACACTTTCTCCCCAGCAAGCTGAGTACTCATTTTACCGACCTCAGAAGGATGGAAGGCTGAGTCAACATTGAGCTGGCTACCTGAACCCAGCTTCCGCCGGGATTGAACTCAGGTCGTGAGCAGAGCTTGGACTGAAGTACTCCATAGAGCTCCTGAAGGACCTGTACCCAGGGCTTATTTTGTAGCAGGAACTCCTTTCCATATTAGGCCACACACCCCTGATGTAGCCAATCTTCCAAGAGCTTGCAGTAGGCCCTGTACTAAGATCCCTATAAGCTCTTGGAGGATTGATTACATCAGAGGTGTGTGGTGGCATATGCAAAGGAGTTCCTGCTACAAAACGCCCCCGCATACCTAACCTATTGGTGGTGAACCTCTCTTCACCACTTAAGTGTTTATATTTATAGTGGGAGCAAGCCAGTCCTAAACTTCTTTTTTAACCAGATGCAAAAGCCTTCTGGGATTTTGCTGGCAAAATGCTCTCTACACTGTTGGGGTCAGTTTGGCGTAGAGCCAGTTTGGTGTAGTAGAGTTTGGTGTAGTTTGGTGTGATGGCTAAGTGTGTGGATTCTTAGCTGGGAGAACCAGGTTTGATTCCCCACTCCTTCACATGCACCTGCCGGAATGGTCTTGGGTCAGCCATAGCTTTCATAGGAGTTGTCCTTGAAAGGGCAGCTGCTGTGAGAGTCCTCTCAGCCCCACCCACCTCACAGGCTGTCTGTTGTGGGAGAGGAAGATAAAGAAGATTGTGAGCTGCTCTGAGGCTCTGAGCTTCGGAGTGGAGGTTGGAATATAAATCCAATGTCGTCGTCTTCTTTAGATCTCCTGGAATTACAACAGATTGCCAGATGACCTAAATCATTTCTTTATGACTTCTGACATTCATTCCACTTTTCCCGTAGAAAATAGCTACTTTGGATTTTCAAAAAGTTTTATTAGTTTCAGAAGAAGAAAAAACAGGGATAGGGGATTGGGAAATAGAAAACGCAATACATTCCGGTGTTATTTTGCATAAGAATACTTTTAAAGATCATAATTCTACAATAACATCTTAATATAAATTGTCCCCTACTATTTTTGTCTCAACTACACCAAATCCATTTCACGTTTTATAGTGTACTCCTTTTGTTAAAATTATCCAGTAATTTTGACAGTTCCAATAGAAGAAGAAGATGATGATATTGGATTTATATCCCGCCCTCCACTCTGAAGAGTCTCAGAGTGGCTCACAATCTCCTTTACCTTCCTCCCACACAACAGACACCCTGTGAGGTGGGTGGGGCTGGAGAGGGCTCTCCCAGCAGCTGCCCTTTCAAGGACAACCTCGCCAGAGTAATGGCTGACTCAAGGCCATTCCAGCAGGTGCAAGTGGAAGAGTGGGGAATCAAACCCGGTTCTCCCAGATAAGAGTCTGCGCACTTAACCACTACACCAAACTGGCTCTCCCAAAAACTGGGACAGGTTTTGTAAGATAGAATACAGGGGGAAAAGGAGAAATAAGTTCACATCAGAGAATCTTAAGAGGCTTGGTTATCTAACGAGGCATAGAATTTAATCCAATATCTTCTTGCTTCTTCTTTGGAAGGTGGATGGCATGGCATTATACCCTAACTGATGTCCGTCCCCTCCCTCAACTCCTCTCCCAGGCCACTCCCTCAAATCTTCAGCTATTTCCAAACCCAGAGATCTTTCTTCAATGACTAAGGTCCACGTTTTTTAGTTGCTACACTTTCCCCCAGTGCAGCACATTATTGAGCTGTGCAACCCTGGTTAATGCCAGCCAAAATAAACAAAGAGTGCGCTTCGATGCATTTTTAATGCCCTTTCATCAAGCATAGTGCACTTTAATGAATGCTGAGTTTTGATGTACTTTTCCAGCAACAACAACCCAAAAAAAAAACCCACATTATTTTTAGAACCGTTTTTAGGAAGAGATGACTTCAACAAACGGCAGGACAAACAGCCAAAATAATGTTCTTTTATGTGGAGGACGTGGATCCAAAGGGGAAATCCATTATGTGATTGAGTTCTCTGGAGCGCTTTTTGGCTTCCAGTGTTACGTTTGTAGAGGACAGTGAGGTTTTCAGGGTGTTTTCTATTTTGGCAGGCTTTAGGTCAGGGGTGGAATTCTAGCAGGAGCTCCTTTGCATATTAGGCCACACCCCCTGATGTAGCCAATCCTCCATGAGCCTACAAAAAAGAGCCTTGTAAGCTCTTGGAGGATTGGCTACATCAGGGTGTGTGGCCTAATATGCAAAGGAGCTCCTGCTAGAATTCCACCCCTGCTTTAGGCTAACAAGATGAGTACATAGCAGGGGTTCAAAATTGCAGCATAGCATCCGGTGCCTCTCCTCTCCCAAGTTTCAAAACGATTGGACCAGGGGGTCCAGTTCTATGAGCCCCGAAAGAAGGTGCCCCTATCCATTATTTCCAATGGAGGGAAAGCATTTAAAAGGTGTGCGGTCCCTTTAAAAGTGATGGCCAGAACTCTCTTTGGGGTTCGATTATGCTCGTCACAACCTTGTTCCTGGCTCCACCCCCGATGTCTCCTGGCTCCACCCCCAAAGTCCCCAGATATTTCTTGAATTGGACTTGGCAATCCTAGTTCCAAGCTTAAAAGCGTGAGCGAGAGGGGGGTAATAAAAGCACACTCCTTCCCCTTCCTCTGTGCTTTCTTGGATTGTCAAGAACCCTCCTCTTTTCTCCCCCAGGGCCGGTGGTCATCGAACCAGCAGGAGGCTCTTTGAGTCAGAGAAGAGAGCTGACGTTAGCAGAGCAAATCTGCAGGATCCATCCCATGATTTATTGAAGGGAAGTGTTCGTTCTAAGTGGATAAAAGCTTCCCAACTCGGAAAGTGGTGTTCTAATTTTAAAGGATATATTTCTGCCACTGACAATACGAACACGCTAAAATGCACAGAGAAAGTGGGATTTGATGACTCTCTGGACTGTGCAAAGCCATCCGTTCATTTCTTTTGAAGCTCTGCCTAGTGAGGACGGCTAGCGGTACCCCCATGATGCTTCCTGGAGACACGGGAAAAGACTGTAGCCCAGTGGTTTCCCATGCAGGAAATCCCAGGTTCTGTCAGGAGAGCCAGTTTGGTGTAGTGGTTAAGTGTGCGGACTCTTATCTGGGAGAACCGGGTTTGATTCCCCACTCCTCCACTTGCACCTGCTAGCATGGCCTTGGGTCAGCCAGAGCTCTGGCAGAGGTTGTCCTTGAAAGGGCAGCTGCTGGGGGAGCCCTCTCAGCCCCACTCATCTCACAGGGTGTCTGTTGTGGGGGAGGAAGGTAAAGGAGATTGTGAGCCGCTCTGAGACACTTCGGAGTGGAGGGCAGGATATAAATCCAGTATCTTCACCTCACAGGGTGTCTGTTGTGGGGGAGGAAGGTAAAGGAGATTGTGAGCCGCTCTGAGACGCTTTGGAGTGGAGGGCAGGATATAAATCCAATATCTTCATCTACCTCACAGGGTGACTGTTGTGGGGGAGGAAGGTAAAGGAGATTGTGAGCCGCTCTGAGACTCTTCGGAGTGGAGGGCGGGATATAAATCCAATATCTTCTTCTTCTTCTTCTTCTTCTTCTTCTTCTTCTTCTTCTTCTTCTTCTTCTTCTTCTTCTTCTTCTTCTTCTTCTTCTTCTTCTTGTCCCTGGCATCAGGAAAGGACTCTTTTTTAGACCTCAGGCAACTGCTTGGTCAAGCTACACAATATTGAGTTCAATGAAATGTTAATCTGGGGAAGTCTAACGGGAGCTTTTAATAGCTGTCATTGACCAGGGGTGGCCAAACTTGCCTAACTCAGGAGCCTCATAGAATAAGCGTCAGATGTTTGAGAGGTGAAAGACAGGAAGGAAGGCAGGCTAAAAAGGCAAATGCAATTTTGGGCTTTATCAACAGAAGTATAGTGTCCAGATCATATGATGTGATGGTATCGCTTTACTCTGCTCTGGTAGGACCTCACCTGGGGTACTGTGTTCAGTTTTGGGCACCACATTTTAAGAAGGATATAGACAAGCTGGAACGGGTCCAGAGGAGGGTGATGAAGATGGTGAGGGGTCTGGAGGAAAGGCTGAGGAAAGGTTGAAGGAGCTGGGCATGTTTAGCCTGGAGAGGAGGTGGCTGAGAGGTGATAGGATCACCATCTTTAAGGACTTGAAGGGCTGTCATCTAGAGGATGGTGTGGAATTGTTTTATGTGGCCCCAGAAGGTAGGACCAGAACCAGTGGGTTGAAATTAAACCAAAAGAGTTACCGGCTCAACATTAGGAAGAACTTCCTGACCATTAGAGCGATTCCTCAGTGGAACAGGCTTCCTCAGGAGGTGGTGGGCTCTCCTTCCTCGGAGGTTTTTAAACAGAGGCTAGATGGCCATCTGACAGCAATGAGGATCCTGTGAATTTAGGGGGAGGTGTTGTGAGTTTCCTGCACTGTGCAGGGGGTTGGACTCGATGACCCTGGAGGTCCCTTCCAACTCTATGATTCTAAGGAAGGAAGGAAAAAGGAAGCAACTTTAATTTTAAATGCATTCTCCAAGTTGCTGGCTGACTTGGCTTGGAGAAGTGATTTAAAGAAACAAAAACTGGCCCACGGGGTAATGGGGTCTTTGAGAGCCACATAGTATGTGTGAAAGAGCCACATCTGGCTCCTGAGCCACAGTTTAGCCACCCCTGCTCTATACTTATTATCTTGCTATCCTTAAAACAGCCCTGTAAGGTAGGCCGGTCATTACTAACATCATCCCCATCTGGCAGGTGTGTGATTGCCTTATCTAAGGTCACCAGTTATTTAAACCTGCAGCAGAAAGTGCTGGATATAAAGCAATGTAATATCAAACTGGCCACTAGAGGGAGCAAAATACATTTGGAACTGGGGGAGATCCAAAGCAGCAGGAACACACAAGCACGGAAAATGGGTGTGGAAAATCCCAAAGTGAATTTGCAGAAGCAGCGGGATTTGAGTCGGAGAGAACCTGAACGACAAAGCCATTCCCTTAACCCGTTTTGCAAGGTCAGCTTCCTAAGGGTCTCAGAAGCTGCCTTCTTTCCATTCAGGCGTTTTGAAACAAGACTTGTCCATTAGAACCAATTAGACTGTGATGTTTCCCTCAGACACCCGCCACTCAGTAACAAACTCTGCCCCGAGCTTTGCCTTAGCCGATCTCTACTACCGTGAATTTCTTTCATCCACTTTGAAAGCCGACTGTAATGAGCGACCATCGCTAAATTATGGAGCGGTGAATTCTGCAAGTTAATTGCTCTTTTAGTGTCCTCCCTTACGTATAAACACAAGGCAGGCTGCTCCAGTTCAGTTGGCCTGGCTGGACAATGGCTTGCTCTTCCACTCAGGTATGACACCAATAGTTAAACATCTGGAGCAGAGGTCCATAAGTGACTATTAGCCACAATGTATTGTTGGAATTCTCTGTCTGGGGCAAGTGATGGTCTGTATTCTGGGTGTTTGTGGGGGCACAGTGGGAGGGCTTCTAGTGTCCTGGCCCCACTGGTGGACCTCCTGATGGCACCTGGGTTTTTTGGCCACTGTGTGACACAGAGTGTTGGACTGGATGAGCCATTGGTCTGATCCAACATGGCTTCTCTTATGTTCTTATGTCCTGGCCCCACTGGTGGACCTCTTGATGGTACCTGGGTTTTTTGGCCACTGTGTGACATAGAGTGTTGAACTGAAAGGGACATTGGCCTGATTCAACATGGCTTCTCTTATGTTCTTACTTGGATGCTGCTCTAGGCTGATGCCCCAGGCAACGCATGCCCCCCGCCTCTGACATCCCCCCAGCTGTGTGCCCTTCCACCCCCACCCAAGCACAGTGGGGGCAGGTTGCGCTGCCCCCATTTCTGCTTGCTCCCAAGTCCTCTGGCCGCTGACACAGGCAGGCAAACAGGAAAAGATGGCACGGCGGCCGGGAAGACCCAGGAGCAAACAGGAAGAGGCAGGTGCAGTGGTCCCCTCCTGCTGTGCCGCCACTCGCCACCAGCTGGTTTTATCTGTGCTTGGCTGCTCAGCCTCCCCCATAGGCTGCTGGGGCCACCTGCAAGGAGAGGGTGGGGGCGGGAAGGGGTGCCCAATATCCCTGTAGGTCAGGTGGCCACCCTAAACAGACACCTACCTGGCCTACTCATATACACCGGGCCTGCTCAGGTATGTGTGAACGTAGAGGCTAGGGTTGCCAAGTCCAATTTAAGAAATATCTGGGGACTTTGGGGGTGGAGCCAGGAGACATTAGGAGTGGAGCCAAGATCAAGGCTGTGGCAAGCATAATTGAACTCCAAAGGGAGTTCTGGCCATCACATTTAAAAGGACGGCACACTTTTTCAATGCCTTCCTTCCATAGGAAATAATGAAGGATGGGGCACCTTCTTTGGGAGCTCATAGAATTGGACCCCCTGGTCCAATCGTTTTAAACCTTGGGGGATATTTTGGAAAGAGGCACTAGATGCTGTACTGAAAATTTGGTGCCTTTACCTCAAAAAACAGCCCCCCCAGAGCCCCAGATACCCGCGGATCAATTCTCCATTATTTTCTATGGGAATAAATCTCCATAGGGAATAACAGAGTTCCCAGCAGACATTTCCCTCCCCCCCCCCCGCTTTCTGAATGACCCTGAAGCGGGGAGAGGGCCTACAAACCGGGGGATCCTCTGCCCCCACCTGGAGATTGGCAACCCTAGTAGAGGCAGACACATGGAGGCAGCTCCTTTCTCGGTATCATGTGTCCATCATGAGCCAGAGAGAGAGGGTGAACACACGCATGACTCTGTCTTATATGAATCAAACCATCAATCCATCAAGGTCACTGTTGTCTACTCCAACAGGCAGCAGCTCTCCAGGGTCTCAGGCAGAGGCCTTTCGCATCACCTGCTACCTCATCCTTTAACTGGAGATGCTAGGGGTTGAACTTGGGGCCTTCTGCATACCACATAGAGGCTATTTCACTGAGCCACAGCCCCTCTTCCACTGGGGTACTCAGACTGACAGGGGATCTCCACGATCTCAGGTGGAAGCATAAGAACATAAGAGAAGCCATGTTGGATCAGGCCAATGGCCATCCAGTTCAAAACTCTGTACACACAGTGGCCAAAAAAACCCAGGTGCTACCAGGAGGTCCATCAGTGGGGCCAGGACGCTAGAAGTCCTCGCTCTGTTGCCCCTCCCAAGCACCAAGAATACAGAGCATCACTTGCTTTTCACATCACCTTCTAACCTGGTTGATTAAACCAAACCACACGGTTCTCAGCAGGGTTTTTTTTTTTTTTGTGATGAACCTGCACAAACTGCATCAAAACTTCGTGGAAGTTTGCGGTAGTCTTTCAGTTCACGTACATTGCTTCACAAACCACAAACCGGCGAAAATTCCACTCTTTTACCTGCTCATAAATGATGTAAATTGAACCGAATTAGATCTTAAATGTTGTTGAACAGACTAAGAAGCTATTGCCATCGTGTTACATACATAGTTTTACATTATTAGGGTTTGTAGAATCTTTCGGGCTCAAGTGCCGTGTTCTCCAGTAGAACACGGCACTTGAGCCAGAAAGATTCTACAAACCCTAATGATGTTACCAGCCGTGAAAACCTGAAATCTTTGATAGTTTTACATTGTTTCACACTGAGGAATTTTTATTTCTTTATTCTTGTTTGCACTGATATATTGTATTTTACTTCTGTTGTAACCTGCCCTGAGCATTCCTTGGTGGTTTGGGTGGGATAGAAACCCCATCAATGAAATAAAATATATAATGATGAACTTTATTTCATTAGCCAGTTCGTGCCCACCTAGAGCTGCCAGGCTCCTGAGCAAGGCAGGGGTTCTCCCACCCTGGAGGCCTCCAACCCGCTGGCCCACAGTGGACTGCCAGGGGGATCCCCAGCCAATGTTGCCGGCCGCTCTAGGAGCTTCCAGGACAACTCTATGGTTTTTCCGGATGCTCTAGCAACTTGGGAGGAAAACTCTATGGTAGCTGCATGATGACATCAGTTCCAAGTGACATCGTTGTGCTGCGTGCGCTACATGCACACAAAAAATTCCCCCCCCAGAGGTCACGGGGACTTGGCAACCCTATGACCACCCCTAATGGGTTTTTTAGACCAACATACTGTCTCACACAGTGGCCAATGAGATGCCTCCAGAAAGCCTATCAGTAGAGACCCAGAGGCCCAAGTCTTCCTCTCCTGTTATTTAGAGGCACACTGTTTCTGAACATGGAGGCCATTAGCCATTGCAGCTGATAGCCATTGCCGGACCTTCCTCCATGAATTTCTCTAATTCCTCTTCAAAGCCAATGAAACTAGAAGCTATCACTGTATTGTAGATAAGGCCCACAGTGAGAGGAGGAGGAGGAGAAGAAGAAGATATTAGATTTATATCCCGCCCTCCACGCTGAATCTAAGAGTCTCAGAGTGGCTCACAATCTCCTTTACCTTTCCCTCCCCCACAATTGACACCCTGTGAGGTGGGTGGGGTTGAGAGGGCTCTCACAGCAGCTGCCCTTTCAAGGACAACCTTTGCCAGAGCTATGGCTGACCCAAGGCCATTCCAGCAGCTGCAAGTGGAGGAGTGGGGAATCAAACCCGGTTCTCCCAGATAAGAGTCCGCACACTTAACCACTACACCAAACTGGCTCTCAAGGACAGGGATCGAGATTCCATTCCTGAAGATGATTTTGAATAGGTCTCATTTTGGGTAGGAGCTCACAGGAGTGGAGCTCCAGAACCTCTAAATTTTACTGTGCTCTTTCTGTCTTACCCCCACCCCCCAAATACTTACTTCTGGGTTCCATTGCTCAACCCCCCTGTGACAGTTTTGCTGAACTCTTAGATTTGACAAACTTTCTAGTATTTTTCCCCCCACACAAAATAAAACGGAAAATAACCAAAACATATAAAGCAGACAAATGGAAATCATCATCATGCCACTGAAGAAGAAGACTGCAGATTTATACCCCGCCCTTCTCTCTGAATCAGAGACTCCGAGCGGCTTACAATCTCCCCCCCACCACAGACACCCTATGAGGTGGGTGGGGCTGAGAGAGCTCTCACAGCAGCTGCCCTTTCAAGGACAACACCTGCGATAGCTATGGCTAACCCAAGGCCGTGCTAGCAGGTGCAAGTGGAGGAGTGGGGAATCAAACCCAGTTCTCCCAGATAAGAGTCCGCACACTTAACCACTACACTAAACTGGCTCTCTGTGGCCACATAGGAGAAAATAATTCAAAAAGTATGATGGGAGTATGGTTTTATGATAACAATTATAATTCAAGAAACATTTTAAGGTAGATGCTGAGCTGATCTAATTTAGTCTGCTTTCCAGTGATGTCAGGTGTGTGTGGCATATGCAAATGAGTTATGCAAATGAATTGTGCTAATGAGCTCCAGACCCTCTTTTTCTATTAAATGAACCCTGATTTTGAACATCATGAGTTTCAAACAATTATGAGGGGAGGGACAGTGGCTCAGTGGTAGAGCATCTGCTTGGGAAGCAGAAGGTCCCAGGTTCAATCCCTGGCATCTCCAAAAAAAGGGTCCGGGCAAATAGGTGTGAAAAGCCTCAGCTTGAGACCCTGGAGAGCCGCTGCCAGTCTGAGAAGACAATACTGACTTTGATGGACCGAGGGTCTGATTCAGTATAAGGCAGCTTCATATGTTCATATGTTCATATATGAATTGGCAGCCCCTCATTTCCAGGCAGAAGTTTGTTTGGCCATCCTTCTGCTGAAACATTAGAAAGAATGGATGTGATTACTAAGAGCCAGCATGGGTTTCTCAAGAACAAGTCATGTCAGACTAACTTAATCTCTTTTTTTGAGAAAGTGACTACCTTGCTGGATCAGGGGAATGTTGTAGACATCATTTATCTTGATTTCAGTAAGGCTTTTGATAAGGTTCCACATACTATGCTTGTTGACAAAGCTGGTAAAATGTGGTCTGGATCCTGTTACCATTAGGTGGATCTGTAACTGGTTGACAGATTGCATCCAAAGAGTGCTTGTGAATGGTTCCTCATCCTCTTGGAGAGGAGTGACAAGTGGAGTGCCTCAAGGATCTGTCCTGGGACTGTTTTGTTCAACATCTTTATCAGTGATTTGGATGAAGGAATAGAGAGAATGCTTATTAAATTTGCAGATGATACTAAATTGGGAGGGGTTGCAAACACAGAAGAAGACAGAAACATGATACAGGATGACCTTGACAGGCTGGAAAATTGGGCTAAAATCAATAAAATGAATTTTAACAGGGATAAATGTAAAGTTCTGCATTTAGGTAGGAAAAATCCAATGCATGGTTATAGGATGGGGGAGACTTGTCTTAGCAGTAGTATGTGTGAAAAGGATCTAGGGGTCTTAGTGGATCATACGCTGAACATAAGTCAACAGTGTGATGCGGTGGCTAAAAAGGCAAATGCAATTTTGGGCTGTATCAACAGAAGTAGTGTCCAGATCACATGATGTGATGGTATCGCTTTACTCTGCTGTGGTAAGACCTCACCTGGAGTATTGTGTTCAGTTCTGGGCACCACATTTTAAGAAGGATATAGACAAGCCGGAACTGGTCCAGAGGAGGGCAAGGAAAATGGTGAGGGGTCTGGAGACCAAGTCCTATGAAGAAAGGCTGAAGTAGCTGGCAATGTTTAGCCTGGAGAGATGGCAGCTGAGAGGTGATATGATCACCCTCTTAAAGTACTTGAAGGGCTGTCATATAGAGGATGGTGTGGAATTATTTTTTGTGGCCCTGGAAGCTAAGACCAGAACCAATGGGTTGAAATTAAATCTGGCTTCCTCGGGAGGTGGTGGACTCTCCTTCCTTGGAGGTTTTTAAACAGAGGCTAAATGGCCATCTGACAACAATGAAGATCCTGTGGATTTAGGGGGAGGTGTTTGTGAGTTTCCTGCATTGTGCAGAGGTTGGGTTAGATGACCTTAGAGGTCCCTTCCAACTCTATGATTCTATGACTTCATTGCAAAGAGACATCAATTTCAATTTGATTCTACCATGCAGCTATCTTGTCCTTTATGAAAAAATAATGCAAGCTCTTTTTTTTTCTCTCCCAGATATGAGCTGTTCCCTTCACGCCTCTGATGAGCTGGGCCCGAGCAAAGCATTTGGAGAGCTTGCAGAAGGATTGGTCAACGAAGCATATAGTTATGCAAAGTGCAGGAGACTCTCTTTTTTTGACGTGATGTCTTGTTCGATTCAGTTGGGGAAAGTTGGCTTTGGAGAACTTCAGGCGAATATTCCTAACTGTGAGGCTACGGGCCCAGAGCTGTAGAAGCGACACATTAAGGGGCAATCTTACGTGTACAAACAAGACCTAAGAGGACCCACGGCTTAAAAAATATATGACTATATGGAGTAAAGAAATAAATGAATGCAACGGAAGGTCTTACGGGCAAAAAGCTATCCATAATTCATTCTGTGAGGGAAGAGGGAAACAGAAGGACAGCCACCAATAGAATCAAATCTTTTGCCCAAAAATTCAGCGCTCTTGTTATTGTGATTACATCAAGACAGCCAGATCGGGGAAATAACTGTGATCAGGGCTTTTTTTGTAGCAGGAACTCCTTTGCATATTAGGCTGATGTAGCCAATCCTCCAAGCGCTTACAGTACATATGAACATATGAAGCTGCCTTATACTGAATCAGACCCTTGGTCCATCAAAGTCAGTATTGTCTACTCAGACTGGCAGCGGCTCTCCAGGGTCTCCAGCTGAGGTTTTTCACGCCTATTTGCCTGGACCCTTTTTTAGTGGAGATGCCGGGGAATGAACCTGGGACCTTCTGTTTACCAAGCAGATGCTCAACCACTGAGCCACTGTCTCTCCCCTCTAAGCCCTGTTGTTGGCCCTCCAGAGGAACTGGTTGGCCGCTGTGTGAGACAGGATCCTGGACCAGATGGACCACTGGTCTGATCCAGCAGCAGGTCTTGTAAGAAGAGCCCTGTAAGCTTTTGGAGGATTGGCTACATCAGGGGTGTGTGGCTTAATATGCAGATGAGTTCCTGCTACAAAAAAAGCCCTGACTGTGAACATATGAAGCTGCCTTATACTGAATCAGACCCTTGGTCCATCAAAGTCAGTATAGTCTACTCAGACTGGCAGCGGCTCTCCAGGGTCTCAAGCTGAGGTTTTTCACACCTATTTGCCTGGACCCTTTTTTGGAGATGCCATGGATTGAACCTGGGACCTTCTGCTTTCCAAGCAGATGCTCTACCACTGAGCCACCGTCCTGTGATAATGGCGCTACAAAATACAACTTGGTCCAAAGTAGTGACTTAAAGACCTTTAGCACTGTTGGAGGCCTGTCTTGCCACCCAACAAGAATTACATTCTTGGGAACACCACAGTCTTAGACAAGCACCAGAGAGCCTGTGTGTTATAGTGGTTCAGCTCCCAGATTGATTTGTTATTTACCACAGAGATCTGGGGAGTTCCTAGAATATCACAGATATGGTGATACCAAATAATGTAGTGATATCCACAGATACAAAGAGATTAGACAGATCCATGGAGAAGAGGTCTATCAGTGGCTACTAGCCATGGTGACTAAAGGGAACCTCCATGTTCAGAGGAAATAAACCTCCTAATCCAGTGCCAGGAGGCAACATCAGGGCCCTCTATGCCCTACTATTTGACCTCCAGAAGAACTTAATCTCCAAAAGAACTATTGGACCTCAAGAAGAGCTTCAGCTGATGCATGAGACAGAATGCTGGACAAGATGGACCACTGGTCTGATCCAGCAGGGCTCTTCTGATGTTCTGATGATCTCAGCCTCCATGCCCTGTTGTTGGCCCTCCGAAGGAACTGCTTGGCCACTGTGTGAGACAGGAGGCTGAACTAGATGGGCCACTGGTCTGATCCAGCAGGGCTCTGATCCACTGGTCTGATCCAGCGGGGGGGGGGGGGCAAAATGGAAGGGCTTCTAGCCCCACTTGTGAACCTCCTGATGGCACTTGGAGTTTTTTTGGCCACTGTGTGACACAGAGTGTTGGACTGGATGGGCCATTGGCCTGATCCAACATGGCTTCTCTTATGTTCTTATGTTCTGATGTTCTGATGGTCTCAGCCTCTATGCCCTGTTGTTGGCCCTCCAGTAGAACTGGTTGGTCACTGTGTGAGACAGGATGCTGGACCAGATGGACCACTGGTCTGATCCAGCAGGGGTCTTGTAATGTTCTAATGAAGGTCTCAGCCTCTGAGCCCTGTTGCTGGCCCTCCAGAGGAACTGGTTGGCCACTGTGTGAGACAGGATGCTGGACCAGATGGACCACTGGTCTGATCCAGCAGGGGTCTTCTTAGGTTCCTATGTGAGCAGGTCTTCTGCTCCAATGGGAGACCCTCTGCACTCCTATGCCTCTGCCTGCCATCACTCACCGAAGCAACAGGGGGAAATGGAGGGGGCAATCAGTCTCATCCAGTGCTATTATGGCATTTTCAGCACTACCCAAAGGTGATACCGGTGTGTTGGGCAATGTGGTAGCATCTACCTAAAATTCTATGATTAAACCATAGACTTTGGGTGAATACATGATTTTACTTCTGTGATTGGCCATCATGTTGGCGTGATGCCTACAGCACAGATCACCTCCTCCTCCATGTGCTGCCAGTTGCAGACTCTGGGCCACTCTAGGCAATGTAACTTCTGGACACTTAAACAGAAGTGATGTCATGTTTGTGATGCTCTTCATCCTCAGACTTCTCCCACAAAAAGATCCTGGGGATTGTCAGCAGTGTGCAACCAACTCCATGTGGTAGTTGGAATGTCAGACAAAGACCTGAGGGACCAGCCTACATACTCAGTCATGAGTCTCACTGGGTGACTTGCCATCCCTGCCTGGCTCCACCACTGTTTTCAAACTTCAGCAGTTTCCTGGAGCTGCACCCCTCAGCTGATGCCAACTTCCTACCTAGGGCTCCGAAGTTCCCACCAGGGGCAGGGGATCCCCTGGTTTGGGGGGCCCCAACCCACAGAGAGGAGACCGCCAGGGGGATCCCTGCTCCCCAAAGAGCCTGTCACTATGCAGTGCACTGATGTCAACCGGAAATGACATATTGCACAGGGCATGTCATGCAGGACACTCTAGGAATTTGCTGTAAACTCTATGGTTTCCCGCAGGGACACTCTAGCAATTTGGGGGAAATGCTATGGTGCCACAGAGTTATCCCCCAAATTGCTAGAGCGTCCCTGCACAAAACCATGGAGTTTCCAGCAAATTCCTCCATCTTCAAGTTCTTGAAAGGCTGTCATATAGAGGATGGTGCAGAGTTGTTTTCTGCTGCCCCAGAACCAATGGGTTGACATTAAATCAAAAAAGAGTTTTCAGCTAAACATTAGAAAGAATTTCCTGACAAAGCGGTTCCTAGGTGGAGGGAACAGGTTTATTTATTTTATTTTATTATTTTTTTATTTATAACCCACTCTTCCCTTAACAGGCTCTGGGCAGGTAACAATTGTCAATAAATACAGAGTTAAAATGAATTCATATAGTAAAAAAATAGATATATAATATCTTAAAATCCAAACTCAGATTCCGCAGATGGTGATATCAGATTACATCCATCCTCAGGAGGTGGTGGGCTCTCCTTCTTTGGAGGTTTTTAAACAGAGGCTAGATGGCCATCTGACAGCAATGCACAGGTATCTGTGAACTTAGGCAGAACTTAGAGGGAGGTATTTGTGAGTTTCCTGCATTGTTCAGGTTAGACTAGATGACCCTGGAGGTCTCTTCCAACTCTTATGATTCTATCCACTTCTGGTCAAAGCCCATCCTTTTGGGGCTCTCATCACCTCACAGTCCATTCCCACTGGTTACTGCTTCTTGGATTATTCACATGAGTGATCCCACCTTATAAAGTCTCATTTGAAGAATGGGATGATATCAATCAACTCTGTAGCCAGTATCCTTGGGTCACTGATGATGTCAGTGAGGGCAATTGAGAGTATGTGAGGGCAATTTAAACGCCTAAGTAACTAATTCCCCAAATACTGAAATACTTTGGCCACCAAATGAGAAGGGAGAACCCATTGGAGAAGACCCTGATGCTGGGAAAGACAGAAGGCAAAAGAAGAAGGGGATGGCAAAAGATGAGGCGGCTGGACAGCGTTACTTGATGTAACAAACACAAATTTGAGCAGACTTCAGAGGATGGTGGAAGACAGGAGGGCCTGGCGTGACTTGGTCGCAAAGAGTCAGACTCGACTGTGCGACTGAACAACAGCCAAAACTATTTCCCCCAGGGGTGTCAAAAACAGGCCAGAAAAGAAAGTGTTGTATTGCACAGCTGCATACAAGAAAGAGACTTGTTGAGATCTACTTTAGAAAGGCACATTAAATGATGGTGTAGCTTAGGTCACTGATGATGTAAGTGAGGGCAAATTTCAGTGAGAGCAAGTGAAGGCAATTTAAATCACTAAGTAGCCATTTTCCCAAAGACAGTTGAAAACAGACTGGAAAGGGCAGAATTACATTGCACAACTACATACAAGGAAAAGACCTGCTGTGGTCTACTGCTATAAACAGCCAACAGCCCACACCAAATTGTACCACTGGAGAATGGGCAAGATTGACTGAAGGCCCAGGCTTATTAAGGCAACCCAAATGACAGTTTGGTTTGAGGTCCTTGTGCGGTTTCTATCTGCCCACATTCTGATGAGATTAAAAATGCATCTCAGCTCGGAGTGAAGACTCTCCTTAGCGCCAGCAGCAGCGTCTCCAGCTACTCAATTAAGAAATAAGGAATGACAGGTGTCTTCCCTGGCCTTGACATGCCTCAGGTACAACATGAGGTAGAGAAAGGAGAGCCAAGTGATACCAGATCCCTTGAGAAGCACTGCCGTCATCACTGTTATCATATATACTCTTTATAAAATGCATTTCAGCCGGTCAAAGCACTTGTGTTTATTGCAATAGGGGATAGACCTGAAACTATTGAACAGGGCTGTACATGCTGCCGCCGCTGAAATGACAGTCCATGTTGGGGGTCATGCAGGGCTTTTTTTGTAGCAGGACCTCCTTTGCATATTAGTCCCCACCCCCCTGATGTAGCCAATCCTCCAAGAGCTTACAGGGCTCTTAGTACAGGATCTACTATAAGCGCCAGGAGGATTGGCTATATCAGGGGGGTGCAGCCTAATATACGAAACAGTTCCTGCTACAAAAAAAAAAAAGCCCTGGGGTCATGTTAAATTTCTCATCCCTGCTGTTTTGTCTCAGAAATCTTGATTTCCGGCTTCCGATTTTGGGTCATGGAGGATTGAGCTGTTTCTCAGGAGAGGAACAGACCAGAGCCTCTGCTCTGGGCAGAGAAGGCGATCCTAACACCTGCTGCCTACTTCTCCCAGGCAGGGAGAAGCCCAAGACATGCATATAAAATTCTGAAGGGATTTACTTTGGCTGACGAGGAATTCCAGGGGGGTTCCTTTTTGGCCTTGAAGAGTCCCTGGAGAAGGATTGCATTCCAACGTCTACAGACGACTTCTGGGGTCATTAAATTGACTTAAATTCACCAGTACTAACTTTTTAATAATAGATGATGAATATTATTACAATATATTGTGGAATAATAAAAAATTGGTTTAAACACAAGAAATCTCGATTTCCAATTTGCTTCCCCCTTGGTCAAATCACACGATTCTTTGTTTTTCAACCATTTCCCATTTTCTCACGCCCAGGTTTCCCCCCCTCTCCCCCCCCCCAGTAATATCTATTTATCTCTTTGTGATGGCCATGTCCCACTTTTCCAACAACATTCCCAATCAAAATTGCCCAAATGCAGGGATGGAATTCTAGCAGGAGCTCCTTTGCATATTAGGCCATACACCTCTGATGTAGCCAATCCTCCAAGAGCTTACAAAAAAGAGCCTTGTAAGGTGGAATTCTAGCAGGAGCTCCTTTGCATAATAGGCCACACATCCCTGAGGTAGCCAATCCTCCAAGAGCTTACAAAAAAAGAGCCTTGTAAGCTCTTGGAGGATTGGCTACATCCGGATCTCCTGCTAGAATTCCACCCCTGCCCAAATGAATGCAACTGAATTGGTGCAATCAAATGTTGAAACCTTGAAAACTCCCTCCACCCTACAGGGATGAAAATTGATGGTTCAAACTCCCCTTCTGGGCAGGGAGGGATGAAGATGACTGAGAGGTGACACAATCACCATTTTCAAGTACTTGAAGGGCTGCCATGTAGAGGATGGCACAGAGTTGTTTTCTGTGGCCCCAGAAGGTCAGATCAGAACCAACAGGTTGAAATTGAATCAAAAGAGTTTATGGCTCAATATAAGGAAGAATTTCCTGACCATTACAGCTGCTCCTCAGTGGAACTTCCAGCACTAAGCTTGGGAGGTGGTGGGCTCTCCTTCCCTGGAGGTGTTCACACTTAGATGGCCATCTGACAGCAATGCCAATTCTGTGAAGGAGAAGGAGGGCAGGAAGTGCTTAGTTCTTGTGGGTCTTTCTTAAGAACATAAGAGAAGCCATATTAGATCAGGCCAGTGGCCCATCCAGTCCAACATTCTGTGTCACACAGTGGCAAAAACAAAACAAACAGGTGCCATCAGGAGGTGCATCAGTGGGGCCAAGACACTAGAAGCCCTCCAACTGTTGCCATTCCCAAGCACCAAGAATACAGAGCATCACTGCCCCAGAGTGTTACAATACACTGTGGTTAATAGCCACTAATGGACCTCTGCTCCATATGTTTATCCAATCCCCTCTTGAAGTTGTCTATGCTTGTAACCACCAGCACCTCCTGTGGCAGTGAATTCTTACACACCCAGGAGTCACTGGGGTGTGTGGGGGAAGATATTTGTGAATTTCCTTCTTCAGATACTGATGTTACAGCATAGTGTAACTTTTGGCTGAAAAGTACAGTAAAAATACAACCAATCTCTCTCTCTCCCCCCCCCCCTCCTTATAAATGTATTGATCTTACCTATATTGAAGCTGACTTTGCACAAAAAAAAAATCCTTGCTGATGTATTCGGTTGATATTTTTTCAAGAGCATTTCAAGGGCTTGCCTTTGATTTCTCACAACCCAAGATCCCTCCTTCGGTATTTCTCCTTCATGCTTTACCAAAATTATGGGAACGTGCATGGAATCTGGCACAATGTTGGGGATGGGAAATTAAAAGCCCTGGGTGAAATGCAAAAGAAGAGCGTGTGGCACTTGGTTTTTTTGGCCACTGTGTGACACAGAGTGTTGGACTGAATGGGCAATTGGCCTAATCCAACATCGCTTTTCTTATGTTCTTATGTGAGTATTGGACTGAATGAGCCATTGGTCTGATCCAACATGGCTTCTCTTATGTTCTTATGTGTGACACAGAGTGTTGGACTGGATGGGCCAATGGCCTGATCCAACATGGCTTCTCTTATGTTCTTATGTGTGACACAGAGTGTTGGACTGGATGGGCCATTGGCCTGATCCAACATGGCTTCTCTTATGTTCTTACGTGTGACACAGAGTGTTGGACTGGATGGGCCATTGGCCTGATCCAACATGGCTTCTCTTATGTTCTTATGACAAGGAAAAGACCTAGAGATTGGTCCTCAGACAAAGAAGAGGAAACTGCAATGAAATCAAAGGCAACCCAGAAGAGTTGGTGCAGACATACCTTATTTGCTGTCAAAAGTTCTAATAGTCATGCTCCTCTGAAGTGCGATCCAACCTTATTGCTGAAAACTCAACACATTCATTTTTCAAGAACCATAGTTCCCAGTCTTGGGACCTTAGCTTTGAAATGTCAAGGATTCGCTTCTGTTATTCTGTGATGCTCAGAGCCCCTGAAGAACAGTTGCTCATCTAGTCCAAACTCTTGCAGCTTTTTTCCTACTTCAATCGTTTCACCTGAGAAGTATTTCTTTTTTTAATTCACTTTGAATTAGACTCTGGTTAAAACCGCAGCGCAGCCTGAAGATGAGCTATCCCATCTCAGCTTACTCCTCTGATCTTGTTAACATTAACACATGGAATTCACTGCCACAGGAGGTGGTGACGGCTGCCAGCATAGACAGCTTCAAGAGCGGATTGGATAAACATCTGGAGCAGAGGTCCATCAGTGGGTATTAGCCACAGCATATTGATGGAACTCTCTGTCTCGGGCAAATGATGCTCTGGATTATTGGTGCTTGGGGGGGGGGGCAACACAGGGAGGACTTCTAGTGTCCTGGCCCAATGATGGACCTCCTGATGGCACCTGGGTTTTTTTGTGTTTTAAACAATTTTATTGATAACATATGGTAACAATTTCCGTTAATAACTTCTTTTCATCTATCCCATATGCTTCTTTCTAATCACCACTCCCCCCGTTACTTGACCCCCGCCAGTGTTATTTACTTAAAATACTAACATTAAAAGGTACCGTTAATTACTAAGAACTAAAATTAATATTCTTCTTTCTTCTAAAGTTTAATCATTATCAAAAATTGTCCAAAGTCCTTTTACTTTCCACTCGTCTTCTACATAATTTCTACATTTTTTCCACTCCCTTTTAAAATCTTCTAAATCATAGTCTCTTAAAGTTCTTGTTAATTTGTCCATCATGTCATAACTTTTACAATCCAATCCCATTTTTCTGGTATTTTTTCTTGCTTCCATAACTGCGCATATAGTGTCCTAGCAGCTGAAACCAAGTACCAAATTATAGTTCTATCTTCTTTTGGAAATTTTTCCATTTGTAATCCCAACGGAAAAGTCTCTGCAGCTTTCTTGAATTCATATCCCAAGATCCTAGAAATTTCTTGTTGGATCATCTGCCAATACTTTTTCGCTCTTTCACAAGTCCACCACATATGGTAGAAAGAACCTTCATGTTTTTTGCATTTCTAACATATGTCTGGCATATTGTTATTCATTTTTGCCAATTTTTTAGGAGTCATATACCATCTATACATCATTTTAAAACAGTTCTCTTTAATACTCTGACATGTTGAAAGTTTCATAGAGTTCTTCCATAAATATTCCCATGTATCCATCTCTCTCTCTCTCTCGGCTTGGCTTCGCGAACGAAGATTTAAGAAGGGTGCAATAGTCCACGTCTGCTGCAGGCTCACTGGTGGCTGACAAGACCAATGCGGGACAGGCAGGTCCGGCCACAGTGGCTGCAGGGAAAAGTCTGATTTAGGGTTGGTGCTGTAGCAGTGCGATTCTTCCTCAATCTCCTTTTGTCCTCAAGACCAGCTATGTGTGCGTTCTCAAAAGAAGAGACAGCCTGGTGGATGGTGTGCCTCCATGCTTTGCGATCTGAGGCTAGGTCAGACCACTGGTGATGGTTGATGCGACAGGTGCCAAGGGATTTCTTCAAGGAGTCCTTGTACCTCTTCTTTGGTGCCCCTCTATTTCGATGGCCGGTGGAGAGTTCGCCATACAGGGCAATCTTGGGAAGGCGGTGGTTTTCCATCCTGGAAATATGCCCTGCCCAGCGCAGCTGCGTCTTCAACAGCAGTGCCTCGATGCTGGTAACCTCCGCCCGCTTGAGGACTTCAGTGTTGGTCACAAAGTCACTCCAGTAGATGTTGAGGATGGTGCGAAGGCAGCGCTGATGAAAGCGCTCAAGGAGTCGCAGGTGATGACGGTATAAAACCCACGATTCAGAGCCGTAGATGAGGGTTGTCATCACAACCGCTTTGTAAACATTGATCTTTGTGCCTTTTTTCAGATGCTTGTTGCTCCACACTCTTTTGTGCAGTCGGCCAAAGGCACGGTTTGCCTTTGCCAGCCTGTTGTCAATCTCCTTGTCGATCTTAGCATCTGAGGAGATGATGCACCCCAGGTAGCTGAACTGCTGGACTGTCTTCAGAACTGATTCACCCACAGTGATGCAGGGAGGGTGATAATCTTCCTGGGGTGCAGGCTGGTGGAGAACTTCTGTCTTCTTCAGACTAACTTCTAGGCCGAATAGCTTGGCAGCCTCTGCAAAGCAGGACGTCATATGCTGCAGAGCTGATACCGAGTGGGAGACGAGTGCAGCATCATCAGCAAACAGTAGCTCTCGGATGAGTTCTTCCATTGTCTTGGAGTGGGCCTTTAGTCGCCTCAGGTTGAACAGGCTGCCATCGGTGCGAT
This sequence comes from Heteronotia binoei, assembly GCF_032191835.1. Lineage (NCBI taxonomy): Eukaryota > Metazoa > Chordata > Lepidosauria > Squamata > Gekkonidae > Heteronotia > Heteronotia binoei. The sequence continues at coordinate 17,851,025 of NC_083243.1, read as the reverse complement.
AGCGGATGTAGACACCATCGTCATCATCTAGATCTACTGCGGCTCTTTGAAGCATCATGCTAAAGAAGATCGTAAAGAGAGTTGGCGCGAGAACGCAGCCTTGCTTTACACCTGTGCCTATTGGGAAGGGCTCCGAGAGGTCGTTGCAGTGTCTGACTTGGCCTCGCTGGTCTTCGTGTAGCTGGATGATCATGCTGAGGAACCTTGGGGGACATCCTAAACGTTCCAAGATTTGCCACAGGCCTTTCCTGCTAACGGTATCGAAAGCTTTGGTAAGGTCGACAAAAGTCACATACAGAGCCTTGTTCTGTTCCCTGCATTTCTCTTGGAGCTGCCTGAGAACAAATACCATGTCGGTGGTGCTCCTGTTAGCTCTGAAGCCGCACTGGCTCTCTGGGAGGAGTTCTTCTGCAATGGTGGGCACCAGTCTGTTCAGGAGTATTCTGGCAAGGATTTTGCCTGCGATGGAGAGCAGGGTTATCCCCCGGTAGTTGGAGCAGTCTGACTTTTCCCCTTTGTTCTTGTATAGGGTGATGATGATTGCATCGCGAAAGTCCTGTGGTAATTTGCCTTGTTCCCAGCAGGTGACAAGTACTTTGTGAAGTGAGCTATGTAGTACTGTGCCCCCATGCTTCCAGATCTCTGGTGGAATTCCATCAACTCCTGCTGCCTTGCCACTTTTCAGTTGCTTGATGGCTTTAACAGTCTCTTCTAGAGTGGGGATCTCATCCAACTCTGTTTTCACTGGTTGAAGTGGGGTGAGGTGAATTGCTGAATCTTGAACTACGCGGTTGGCACTGAAGAGAACCTGAAAATACTCCGACCACCGGTTCAATATGGATGCCTTGTCTGTGAGGAGCACTTGGCCGTCTGCACTACGCAAGGGACTCTGAGTCTGATATGAAGGACCATATACTGCCTTCAGGGCTTCGTAGAACCCTCTTAAATCACCAGTGTCTGCACACAGCTGGGTTCTCTCAGCAAGCTTGGTCCACCACTCGTTCTGAATGTCTCGAAGCTTGCACTGGAGGTTGCTACATACAGCGCGAAAGGTTGCTTTTTTCCCAGGACAGGAGGGCTGAGCAAGATGTGCTTGGTAGGCAGATCTCTTCTTCGCCAGTAAATCTTGGATCTCTTGATTGTTCTCATCAAACCAGTCCTTGTTCTTCCTTGTGGAGAACCCGAGGACTTCTTCAGAGATCTGCAGGATGGTAGTTTTTAGGTGTTCCCAGAGTGCTTCTGGAGAAGGGTCTGTGGGGCAACTGGGGTCCTCAATTCTTGACTGGAGTTTTGCCTGGAAGGCAGCTTTAATTTCGGCTGACTGGAGACTGCCAACCTGAAACTCCATCAGAGGTCCATCAGTGGCTATTAGCCACAGGGTGTATATGTGTGTGCATACACACACACACACACACACACACATATATATATATATATATATATATATATATATATAATTTTTTTTGGCCACTGTGTGTCACAGAGTGTTTGACTGGATGGGCCATTGGCCTGATCTAACATGGCTTCTCTTATGTTCTTATGTTCTTAATACATTCTAAATGAAATTCACAAATATACTAAACATGAAGTTTCAGATAACAAAATCTGTCTCTTCTAACTTTATTTCTCAAGATACAGGGTGACTCTTCTCTGGAGTTGGGCCCCAGCAGCAGCCCGATCTCTCCATTCTATCTTATGGGCCCATACGATAGAATTGGTTATCTGTGGGGGGGGGGGGGCATGTAAGTAGTTATCCTTGCCTAGTGTGCCAAACTTGGCCCTGAATAGTAGTATAACAGCAAAGCCTTGAGGAATTAATAGATCCCCATGATAGGAAAGGAAAGGAAAGGTCCCCTGTGCAAGCACCAGTCGTTTCCGACTCTGGGGTGACGTTGCTTTCACAACGTTTTCACGGCAGACTTTTTACGGGGTGGTTTGCCATTGCCTTCCCCATTCATCTACGCTTGCCCCCCAGCAAGCTGGGGACTCATTTTACCAACCTCGGAAGGATGGAAGGCTGAGTCAACCTCGAGCATCCCCATGATAACCACCCTGTAAAAAGTCTCCTATGAAAACGTTGCAATGCAACGTCACCCCAGTCAGAAGCAACTGGTGCTTGCACAAGGGACTACCTTTACCTTTGTGATCCATCAAAGTAGGCCTTCCCCTTTCCATGCATGGTTATAGAATATTGATCTGTCTTAGTGGTTACACATGTTGAACAGAAGTTAGAACTCCTTCTATCCCCCTCCCACATCAGATTTAATTATATTTTAAACACAGTTCAGGCTGTGGATTGTTATATTTGTGGGACATCTCCTATCCTTTTATAAATGCGACTGTTCTACTGTAGACATTAAAGTTGATGTTACGTGTGACGGATGACATTGTCCGCAAAATCATAAGAACATAAGAGAAACCATGTTGGATCAGACCAGTGGCCATCCAGTCCAACACTCTGTGTCACATAAGAACATAAGAGAAGCCATGTTGGATCAGGCCAATGGCCCATCCAGTCCAACACTCTGTGTCACACATAAGAACATAAGAGAAGCCATGTTGGATCAGACCAGTGGCCATCCAGTCCAACACTCTGTGTCACATAAGAACATAAGAGAAGCCATGTTGGATCAGACCAGTGGCCATCCAGTCCAACACTCTGTGTCACATAAGAACATGAGAGAAGCCATGTTGGATCAGACCAGTGGCCATCCAGTCCAACACTCTGTGTCACATAAGAACATAAGAGAAGCCATGTTGGATCAGGCCAATGGCCCATCCAGTCCAACACTCTGTGTCACACAGTGGCCAAAAAAATTATATATATATATATATATATATATATATATATATACACACATACACTGTGGCTAATAGCCACTGATGGACCTCTGCTCCATATTTTTATCTAACCCCCTCTTGAAGCTGGCTATGCTTGTAGCCGCCACCACCACCTCCTGTGGCTGTGAATTCCAGTCTCAATGATCCCAGTACTTTTCATCCAGGACCACTACATTATCAGTTTGCCCCTGCATTTGTACTAAGTAAATGTACAAGGGTAAACTTAATTAGATTTCTTACTGATCTACTTATTAAAATTTTATTGCGATAATGTGGGTTGTTTTTGTTTGTTTGTTTTTTTGCGTTTTAATTGTTTATTTATTCCAAACGTAAGATACAGTTATCACAGAGCTTATCAAATATAAAAGAGACAGAAAAGGAAAAGAAACATACAAATATAGCTCTTAACCTATTATTTTTTTGAACTACAGGCCACTTCATCTGATGAAAGAAGTGTGTGCTCTATTGGTATACATACATAAAATATAAAATCAAATATAAAATCTCAAAATTAGATATATGGTTTGAATCAGGGTCATATGGGAAGGATGCTGGAATCTTTGTCCAAAGCCCAAGGTGGCTCTTGGTAGCACTGCCTCCACTTGGGGTCTGGAGACAGGACTTTTTTTGTAGCAGCAACTCCTTTGCATATTAGGCCACACACCCCTCCTAGGTAGCCAATCCTACAAGAGCTTACAGAGCTCTTAGTACAGGGCCTACTATAAGCTCTTGGAGGATTGGCTACCTAGGAGGGGTGTGTGGCCTAATATGCAAAGGAGTTCCTGCACAAAAAAAAAATCTGCCTGGAGATATCAAAAAATGACACGTGATCTCCAAAGAGATCAGTTTCCTCTCAGGAAATAGTTTTGAAGCTGGACTCTGTTACTGTTTTAGAAGAAGGAGGGAGGGAGGGAGGGAAGGAAGGAAGGAAGGAAGGAAGGAAGGAAGGAAGGAAGGAAGGAAGGAAAGAAAGAAAGAAAGAAAGAAAGAAAGAAAGAAAGAAAGAAAGAAAGAAAGAAAGAAAGAAAGAAAGAAAGAAAGAAAGAAAGAAAGAAAGAAAGAAAGAAAGAAAGAAAGAAAGAAAGAAAGAAAGAAAGAAAGAAAGAAACCCACACATTTATTAGCTGTTTTCTGTCTTGTGACACCCTAGACGGCTCACAATACAGAATCACAAAATCAATAATAATAGAATAATAGAATCACAGAATAATAGAGTTGGAAGGGATCTCCAGGGGCATCTAGTCCAACTCCCCTGCACAATAAAACAACACTTATAAAACACATAAAAACCGATAGTTTAAAATCTCAGTTAAGGCTGCCAATACATATAAACGAAATTAGTCAAATTCAGTCACAAGTAAAACTTTCTTCAGCTGCCTGCTGAAGTGAAATGTGAGAGCATTATATCGTCCCCTCCCCAGAATTGACCCCCAAATCTGTAGGACAGTTAGATTCGAGTCCCTTGAAAGCTCAAACCCAAAGTTGTTTTTGGTCTCTGTAGTGCCACAGGACTTGAATCTAACTGTTCTACTGAAAGCCAGCATGGTTGCCCTCTGAAAGATCTCTAGGAATATCACAACTCGATGTTGGCATTGGCATCTCTACAAAGCACAATAAGGGATGATTTCAGCGGTTGGTTGTTGCACCAATTTTGCATTTTGTCCCTGAGTTCTAAACTGGTTTTGTAAAGAAATGATTCCTGTTTTGTAGGTAAGTTTCTCAAGTTTTGTGTCTGTTTTTCCCACAACACAATACCCACGTGCAAGTACAATGTACAAGGGATCTCCTGATGGTGCCATGCCTCCCAAAATCCCGGCCCTGACACTGAAAAGGAGTTCAGCTGCCAGGCAGAAACTCCCCTTGCACTTTTGAGGCAACGTCAGATCTGGTCTAAAATCTGGCTCCTTGTTCTCTCCGAATCTGCAGCCCGCGTCCAATTTAGACATCTTTTCTCCAAGGCCCAAACCTGCAGCTACCCTGACGAGAGGGAACTGTCAAATACCGAAACAAAACAGATAAATAAAACCAACCTCCAGCCAACAAACTTCTCTTTCAATATCGGCAGGGGAATTTTCTCCACTTCCTTTGTTAGAGTTGCTCTGAACTGTATTCATGTTTGGGTTGTCAAGGCACTCAGACAGTTTCACATCCTTCATGTCCAGGCAGAAAGACATGAAAAGTGTTAACATCACCCAATCTGTCATTCCCTAATCCTTGGCTATTTCACATGTGATTGGAGTCCAGAAGAAAATGGTTGTGGGGAAAAATCCTGAGAAATCATTTAGGACAACTGTCCGCATACCTTTTTCTGCCTGTGAACACCTTTGGAAATTCTTCCACAGTGTGGTAGGCTTAGTCACAAAATGGCTGCCACAAAATGGCTGTCACAGAAGGTAATACTCAACAAAATTATTCAGTCTCACGCTGTGCTGAGTTCTGCCCAATCAGTCCCAGATGGGGACCCTGGGTTTTTATTACTCTGTTTCATTATATTTTTCCTCAGTGGTACAGGCTATGGACAAAACAAATATACAAATTTATGTATTTTTGTTATTTATTACAAATCACGTATTAGTACAAATATGCAAATTACATATTATTATACAAACTTACTATAATTAATTAAATTCACTATAATTATTTCAGGCTGACCTTAAATCAATTTATTTGGATGCCAAGTAGATCGCAAAGCATGGAGCATACCATCCACCAGGCTGTCTCTTCCTTTGAGAACGCACGCATAGCTGGTCTTGAGGACAAAAGGAGATCGAGGAAGAATCGTACTGCTACAGCACCAACCCCAAATCAGACTTTTCCCTGCAGCCACTGTGGCCGGACCTGCCTGTCCCGCATTGGTCTTGTCAGCTACCAGCGAGCCTGCAACAGACGTGGACTACTGCACCTTTCTTAAATCTTCGTTCGCGAAGTCAAGCCGAGAGAGAGAGAGAGAGATAGGCTGAGACCTTTATAATATATTACCGTACTTGGCATTCGAATAAATAATTCTGTTGAGCAAAACGTAGAACTGAATAATTTGCCTAGTATCAGGATTTTGTTCTTTCTTATTGTATATACCGTCACTCCATTTTTGCTTATTGCCACAGAAGGTAGCCACACAATCGCTGCTGCAGCTTACTTTCAGTCACACAGTAAAGCTCCTTGTGTTGCGATGGCAGCTGGTGGGGGAAAGGAGGAAGTGTTTCGGGAAAGGGGCAGGGCTCTGCCCTCAAACAGCAACGTCTCCTATGTTTCAATGGCACACAGAAGTGATGTCATCACACTGGGGTTGTCATGCGGGGATGCTGTGGTTTGAGGGCAAAACTCTATGTATAATTGCCCTCAAGCCATAGAGTTTTGTCCTCAGACCACAGCATCCCAGTGTAATGGTGTCACTTTCACACGACAACATCAGGTGGGGGATGTTGCACAGAGAAGTTGCTTCTTTGAGGGTGGGGAGAAGCCCCTCAAAGTGAGGGATCTTCTGCTTGGACCTGGGGGCTGGCAACCCAGCACAGCCAATCATATCTGCAGTTGCCAGTCAGAAGGCTGGCTGGGCAAAAGCTTTATCTGACCCTGCTCACTTTCTAAAAGCGCCAGGAAAGTTCTTAAAAGGTGCCAAGGTACCCACAAGCAGGCCTTGGATTCAGCAGGAGCTCACAGGAGTGCAGCTCTCGAACCTTTCTGAGGTAGGGTTGCCAAGTCCAATTCAAGAAATATCTGGGGACGTTGGGGGTGGAGCCAGGAACAAGGGTGGGACAAGCATAATTGAACTCCAAGGGAGTTCTGGCCATCACATTTAAAGGGACAGCACACCTTTTTAAATGTTTTCCTTCCATAGGAAATAATGTAGGATAGGGACACCTTCTTTTGGGGCTCATAGAATTGGACCCCCTGGCCCAATCGTTTTGAAACTTGGGGGGTACTTTGGGGAGAGGCACTAGATACTATACTGAAAATTTGGTGCCTCTACCTCAAAAAAAACTCCCCCAGAGCCCCTGAAAGCTCCAGATCAATTCCCCATTATACCCTATGAGAATCGATCTCCACACAGGAAATAATGAAGTGCTCAGCAGACGTTTCCCCCCCCATCCCGTTTCTGGCGACTCTGAAGCAGGGGATTGGCCTCTTTACTCATGAGTTGCTGCCAACTTCTTCCAAGTAACACAGACAGCCCATCCCAAGAGAAAGCCTTTCAATCGGAGACTGGAACCTCCGGAGGTGGAAAGTCACATGGTGGCTTTGGGGGCGGGGCTTCCCCCACCGGCCAGCTGACTGTGGGCAGGAAGGAGCCTAGGAAAGCGGGAGAACCCCCGCTGGGACCTGGGGATTGGCAAGCCTAGCTCCACCACCTATTTTTCTATAAAACAACCCCTGCCCACAAGTGCCATATTGGGGACCCTGATTTAGGACAAGCCCATGAAACATTCTGCCAAAGTCCAAAGGGACAACTGGATTGAAAAGGAAGGGAACTTTGACTCTCAAATGTTTATACCTAGGGCTTTTTTTGTAGCAGGAACTCCTTTGCAAGTTAAGCAACATACCCCTGATGTAGCCAATCCTCCTGGAGCTTACAGTAGGCCCAGTAAGAAGAGCCCTGTAAGCTCTTGGAGGATTGGCTACATCAGGGGTGTGTGGCCTAATACGCAAAGGAGTTCCTGCTACAAACAAAAGCCCTGGGTCTTATAGGTTTGCCAGCCCTCCCCCGCCCCCAGAAGCAGAGGATCCAGGGCCCACCCTTGCTGCCCGTCAGCTGACCAGCAAGGGGCTTACCAAGAAAAGGTGGGAGGCCCAGGCTACATCACCAGCAACGTGATGACATTACATCAACAACGTCACAGCAATGCTCTGGTATTTGAGCAAAATTTTTGTGGTGGAAACCATTTTCACAAGAGAGTTTTTGCCCGAACCCTGGAACATCATGATGACATCGCAGGGTGATGATGTCACTTTCCAGCGCATGCTGGAAGTGACATCATCACATCACCAACTATGTAACCTTATGATGTCACCAGTGTTCCCTCTAAGCTGAGTTAGCGTGAGCTAGCTCACAGATTTTTAGCCTCCAGCTCACACATTTTTGTCTTAGCTCAGGAAAAATGGCCCCAGAGCACACTAATTTATGCAGTAGCTCACCACTTTAATACCAGTAGCTCAGAAAGTAGAATTTTTGCTCACAAGACTCTGCAGCTTAGAGGGAACATTGGATGTAACTTCCAGTACATGCTGGAAGTGACATCATCACATTGCCGACGATGCTGGAAGTGACATCATCACATCTCGGACGATATAGTCATCACATCGCCGACGATATAAGGCCTCCCCGTCCTTCTCTTGTTGCCAGGAAGGACCTGGCAACCCCATGGACTGCAGAATGTCTTGCAGCAACCATCAAGGCTCATTCACACCTGAAAGTCACAGAGGTATGAAGATAATAAGGAGGGATGGTGGCTCAGTGGTAGAGCATCTGCTTGGGAAGCAGAAGGTCCCAGGTTCAATCCCTGGCATCTCCAAAAAAGGGTCCAGGCAAATAGACATGAAAAACCTCAGCTTGAGACCCTGGAGAGCCGCTGCCAGTCTGAGAAGACAATACTGATTCAGTATAAGGCAGCTTCATATGTTCATAATTTCAGAAGATAGCCATGTTGGTCTGCAACAGAACAACTAGAGATGAGTCCAACAAGAATTTCAGGGGGTACGTTTTCACATGCTTGTACTGTTTTTGTCTCTAAGATGCTTCTGCACTTGAACCTAGATTAAGGCTTGCATTTTCATCACAATACCTGCTGCCATCCCCAGATGTTTTCTGAGGTATCGCTGTAAACTGTTCTGCAAGGTTCTCTGTGCTGGGAAAAAGGGTGAAATGTTTTATGGAGAAAAGGGTGGTTCGAAAGACCTAATAGCCGATGCAAATGAGGCGAGTTTGCATATTTTCCTCTTATTTTCTGCCCTCTCCCCCCACCACCACCCCGCAGGTTTATATATTTTTCATGTCGTGTCACAAATTTCCATAAAGCATGATGGAATAATGTAATGTACGAAAATAATATATTTCCTTAATATATTCTGGTTTTGCTTTCTGAGAGGAGGGAGAATGAGCTAGGCATTCTACCAACGATTGGGGGTGGGGGTGTTATCGCTCCCAACCTCCAGGGAAGTCTGTGCTGCAGACACAAATCTTGTTCAGATGCTTTTCTGTCTTCTGAGATTTGAACAGAGATTGCTGTAGAGATTCAGCCGTTCTTTTTTTTTTTTACTGTAAACCATTGGAAGCTACTGTAAGTACACTGATCGATGTCTATCTATCGATTGTCTAAAGGGACCGGAAACATGTTCATTAGGAAGCAGAATTCTGACCACGGAGTCCCGTGAGATTTTTGTGCTACACGGGCCCTGTGATAGGGGGGGCATTTGAGGGCAGTCCCCCCCCCCCGAAATATTCCATGCTTCTGGACTCCCAGCTTTCATATTGTAGAGACATAAGGGGAAAGACGCAAACAGGAAGGGTTTGAAGAAGAAGAAGAAGAAGATATTGGATTTATATCCCGCCCTCCGCTCCGAAGAGTCTCAGAGCGGCTCACAATCTTTTTTCCCTTCCCTCCCCCACAACAGACACCCTGTGAGGTGGGTTGGGCTGAGAGGGCTCTCCCAGCAGCTGCCCTTTCAAGGACAAACTCTGCCAGGGCTATGGCTAACCCAAGGCCATTCCAGCAGCTGCAGGTGAAGGAGTGGGGAATCAAACCCGGTTCTCCCAGATAAGAGTCTACACACTTAACCACTACACCAAACTGGCTCTCTTTGGGGGGTTTTGTAGTCCCAACTGCTTGGAAAGGAATGAGGTGAAGGAAGTAATAAGAAGGCAGGAGCTGTTAACTCCTTCCTAACTAAGACTGATTTCTCACTAGGGCTTGTTCTGGTTTTGGCGCCCTTTCCTCCCCCTGCGCAGTGCTTCTGTCTGATTTCGCACAAGCTGCCGCGGGGCTGTGACTTGCCCCGCCTCTTTCCTGTGGCAAGCAAGATTCTGAAAACTGGTTTCCGCTTGCCTTGGGCAAGAGGCCGGGCAAGTCACATCCCCACGGCAGCTTGTGCGAAATCGGACAGACGTGCCGGGGGTGGGAATGGCTCTGAGACGGGAACAAGCCTAGTGAGAAATTGGTCTAAATTTGTTTTCTTCTGCTTTGCTGAATCACACTTCACCCTGGGTCCTTTGCTTTTTTCTTAATCCCCTTCCCTTTTCCCCTTAATGTCCACAATGATAAGTGAGAACTCTGGACAGAAAAAGTGGGATGAGGTTTTTACTCTTTGGGGTGAGGTTTTTACAGTTCTTCTGTTTGCAGTAGGGAATACCTCAAGAGTAGGCAGGACTTTGAGAGAAGAGCTGGAACAGAAAAAAAATGAATGCCCAGTTTCACTCAGTCTACTGCCTTTAATAATTCACTCTAAACCACTTAGCTGTCTTTGTAAAGGAATGCATGCCTCTGAGCATGTGCAGAATGCACATGAATAACCATTGTGAAGGTTTTGTTCCCACCTCGCCCCCCCCCCCAAAAAAAAAAACCCCTCTGGGATTAGGGCTAAAGCACTGAGGACACAAAATATTCCAAAAAGTTTCAACTCCAGAACTTTTCCCAACGAAGCAGGTTATAAATCCTCCTCCTCCTCCTCCTCCTCCTCCTCCTCCTCCTCCTCCTCCTCTTCTTCTTCTTCTTCTTCTTCTTCTTCTTCTTCTTCTTCTTCTTCTTCCAGTTAGGACATAGGCAATTTCAACGTTATTTTTATTCTTTGCTCTGGTAAATAGCCCATCTTATCAAAGCCACTCATTGAAATATGGTGTTGGACAGAGTTTTACAGATATCGTGGATCACCTAAAAGACAGATCAGTGGGTTCTAGATCAAATCAAAATCAAACTCTCTCTAGAAGCTAAAATGGCTGAATAGAGGCTATCATGCTTTGGTCCCATTATGAGAAGACCCCAACTCACTGGAAAAGACAATAATGCTAGGAAAAGTGAAAGACAGCAGGAAAAGACAAAGACTCAACATGGGATGGATGGAATTCACTGCCACAGAAGGTGGTGGAGGCTACAAGCATTGGCAGCTTCAAGAGGGGATTGGATAAACATATGGAGCAGAGGTCCATCAGTGGCTCTTAGCCACGAGGTAGAGGTGGAACTCTTTGTCTGGGCCAGTGATGCTCTGTATTCTGGTGCTTAGGGGGGCACAGTGGAAGGGCTTCTAACCCCACTGGTGGACCTCCTGATGGCACTTGGGGGTTTTTGGCCACTGTGTGACACAGTGTTGGACTGGATGGGCCACTGGCCTGATCCAACATGGCTTCTCTTATGTTCTTATGTGTGACACAGAGTGTTGGACTGGATGGGCCACTGGCCTGATCCAACATGGCTTCTCTTATGTTCTTATGTGTGACACAGAGTGTCGTACTGGATGGGCCACTGGCCTGATCCAACATGACTTCTCTTATGTTCTTATGTGTGACACAGAGTGTTGGACTGGATGGGCCACTGGCCTGATCCAACATGGCTTCTCTTATGTTCTTATGTGTGACACAGAGTGTCGTACTGGATGGGCCACTGGCCTGATCCAACATGACTTCTCTTATGTTCTTATGTGTGACACAGAGTGTTGGACTGGATGGGTCACTGGCCTGATCCAACATGGCTTCTCTTATGTTCTTATGTGTGACACAGAGTGTCGTACTGGATGGGCCACTGGCCTGATCCAACATGGCTTCTCTTATGTTCTTATGTGTGACACAGAGTGTTGGACTGGATGGGCCATTGGCCTGATCCAACATGGCTTCTCTTATGTTCTTATGTGTGACACAGAGTGTCGTACTGGATGGGCCACTGGCCTGATCCAACATGACTTCTCTTATGTTCTTAGGACAAAATCAAGGAAGTCACGATGCTCAGTTTGCAAGACCTGAGCAAGATTGTTAATGAGAGGATGTTTTGGAGGACATTAATTCATAGGGTCACTCTAGGTTGGAAGTGGCTTGACAGGACTTAACACACAAACATCAAAGCCACGTGATCTTGACTGCACCCGGATATCGTGCGATACATATGAATCTAATGATTCAATGTGAAATCACCAGCCTCCATCCCATGACATCACTGAACCATACTCATGACATCAGCAGGCTCCACCCCATGACATCACTGGACTCTACCCATGACATCAGCAGGCCCCACCCCATGACATCACTGGACTCATGACATCAGCAGGCCCCACCCAGTGAGTTTCAGGGTTTAGGATGACAATGTGGAACTAGCAACCCTATCTCCCCCCCAGGTGTATGCATGTAACCCTCAACATAAAATTTCTGGCTTTGGCTTCTGAGGTCTTGACTGAACAGAGGCTGAAAATGGGTTTTCAGGTCCAACTGAGGAAATATCTGGGGACTTTGGGGGTGGAGCCAGGAGCAAGGGTGTGACAAGCATGATTAAACTCCAAAGGGAGTTCTAGCCATCACATTGAAAGGGACTACACACCTTTTAAATGCCTTCTCTTCATTGGAAATAATGGAGGACGGGGACACCTTCTTTTGGAATTCATATAATTGGACCCCCTAATTCCATCTTTTTGAAACTTGGAGGGTTTTTTTTGGGGAGAGGCATCAGAGGCAATGTTGAACACTTGGTGTTTCTACCTCAAAAAACAGCCCCACCAGAGCCCTATATGCCCACAGATCAATTGTCCATTAAACCCTATAGGGACCAGTCTCCTTAAAGTATAATGGAGTGCCCAGTAGATATTCTACACCTCCCCCCAACACACTTTCTTATAACCCTGAAGCAGGGGAAGGGTCTCCAACCAGGGGATCCCATGTCCCCACCTGGGGATTGGCAACCCTATTAACCACTGAAAAGAAACACCCGACTAAATTATATGGCCCCTAGTTTAATGCTTTCGAGTTATGGTGCCGGAGAAGACTCTTGAGAGAGAGCCCTTTGGACTGCAAGAAGTTCAAATCAATGAGTCCTAAGGGAAATCAACCCTGACTGTTCCCTGGAAGGTCAGATGTTGAAGCTGAAGCTCAAATCCTTTGGCCCCCAAATGAGACAGGAGCGCTCCCTGGAGAAGACCCTGATGCTGGGAAAGACAGAAGGCAAAAGAAGAAGGAGATGGCAAAAGATGAGATGGCTGGACAGCGTTACTAATGTAACAAACACGAATTTGAGCAGACTTTGGAGGATGGTGGAAGACAGGAGGGCCTGGCGTGACGTGGTCCACGGGATCGCAAAGAATTGGACTCGACTGTGCGACTGAACAACCACAAAAGTTTAATCCAGTAAGTTTCTTATCGGGCTGCCAATCCCCAGGTGGGGGCAGGGGATCCCCTGGTTTGGAGGCCCTCCCCCCACTTCAGGGTCATCAGAAAGTGGAGGGAGGGGAGGGAAATGTCCGCTGGGAACTCTAGTATTCCTTATGGAGACTGATTCCCGTAGGAAATAATGGATAATTGAACCGTGGGTATCTGGGGCTCTGGGGGACTGTTTTTTGAGGTAGAGGTGCCAAATTTACAGTATAGCACCCAGTGCCTCTCCCCAAAGTACCCTCCACGTTTCAAAAGGATTGGACCAGGGCATCCAATTCTATGAGCCCCAAAAGAAGGTGCCCCTATCCTTCATTATTTCCTATGGAAGGAAGGCATTTAAAAAGGTGTGTGGTCCCTTTAAATCTGATGGCCAGAACTCCCTCTGGAGTTCATTTATGCTTGCCACACCCTTGCTCCCGGCTCCACCCCCAAAGTCCCCAGATATTTCTTGAATTGGACTTGGCAGCCCTAGTTTCTTATCACATTCTTATGTGTGTGCTTTTTTTCACGCTCCCTCACATTCCCACTGTGTTCTCACACAAAGGTTAGTGGGACTGCCAGCTGTCAATTCCTAAGGCTGCAACCCTAAAGACACTTTCCCAGGAGTAAGCCTCATTGAATACCGCAGGTCTTACTCCCAAGTAGCCTTGTCTAGGCTTCCTGCCCCCAATACTGCCTCCTGGACTCCAATAAACAAGCACAGTCAAGGCAAGAAGAGCTGAAGGAAGAGCCACGACTAAAGACAAAATAGAATCTCACCCATCAGAAGAGCTTGTGAAGACAGAATGATGAATGTTAGTGTCAGATCCTGGGTGAAAAGGCCCTCCGTTGTTGTTTTTTTAATGGGCTTTTCAGTCCTTAATACTAACTAGTTGATGGGTGCCATTTTTATGAGTAGAATACTAGCCAGTCGGCAGCTCTAGAGATCAGTGAGGTTATAGCTGTGTGGAGAGAGAAAGAGAGAAAGGTATCTTAAGACAGAAACCATAAATCAATATGCTGTTCTTAGAACAGGTTTCCGATTTGGCAAAGCTGAGAGGGTGGGGGGGGGGGGGAAGCATCTGATACTTTAATGATCACTCATATCAGCCGAATTTGACAGCAGTAATTGTGTGGGGAGGAAATAATGTCCATTGATTTGAGATAACAGCTTCCCGTCTGTATGATCTGGGGGGACATCGGCTTCCTTCCACTGAGATAAATTGCACACGGGAAAGCCAGCGCTGATTAACTGATGGAATTTCTTTCCTACGAAGGTAACTGTCGTGTGCCACACAATAAAAAGAAGGGCGTTTGTTTGTGTGTAGTTTAGGAATGCCAGTTTGGTGTAGTGGTTAAGTGCGCGGACTCTTATCTGGAAGAACCGGGTTTGATTCCCCGCTACTCCACTTGCACCTGCTGGAACGGCCTTGGGTCAGTCATAGCTCTCGCAGGAGTTGCCCTTGGCACCTGATTTTTTTGGCCACCGTGTGACACAGAGTGTTGGACTGGATGAGCCACTGGCCTGATCCAGGGGTGGAATTCTAGCAGGAGCTCCTTTGCATACTAGGCCACCACCACCCAGATGTAGCCAATCCTCCAAGAGCCTACAAGGCTCTTTTTTGTAAGCTCTTGAAAGATTGGCTACATCAGGAGGGTGTGGCCTAATATGCAAAGGAGCTCCTGCTAGAATTTCACCCCTGGCCTGATCCAACATGGGTTATTTTATGTTCTTATCTTGCTGAGTCATTAGACAAATGGAATTAGTGTTTTCAGGGAAATGTACTTCCTTTATCTTGGGCTCTTTACTGCAATGTAACGTGTTTCTACTTCGTGCAATTTCTGCATCTCATTGGGTTTCTTGAGAGTACTGGAAATGGTTCATTATTCCATTTGCAGTTGCTGAGGTAAGCTGCAACCACGAACGTTGAATCTTCAAATGACATTGTACTTTTTTGGGTGGGGAGGGGGGGATCTATAAATCCCAGAATCGCATCTAGGAAATGGCTCTTTATGTTAGAAAGATTAGTTTGGAAAGTATCCCGTGCTTTTCAATCCTATAATTTTACCTGCAATTAGTTGATTGGACAGAAAATGTAATGGATCTCTCTCTCTTCCCCTCTCCCTCTGTCCTTCCCAAAGGGCTCCAATTTTGATTATAGGTTTGAAAAAGCCACAATAGGTTTGCCAGATCCCACAATGGAGGAGAGGGGGTCTTCCACTGTCAGACTCCACCTCTCCACTGGCCATCAACTGGTTGACGGGGGGAACTGACAACTGGAAATAGAGGGAGAGCCATCTGACATACTCTGATGTGTATACATCAGGGGTGGCCAGCGGTAGCTCTCCAGATGTTCTTGCCTACAACTCCCATCAGCCCCAGCCAGCATGGCCAATGGCTGGGGCTGATGGGAGTTGTACGCAAAAAACATCTGGAGAGCTACCATTGGCCACCCCTGGTATACATCACTGCCCATGTGATCTACAAACATGGACAGCTTCCAGGAGGGGCTTGGATAAACATCTGGAACAGAGGGCCGTCAGCGGCTATTAGCCACAAAGTATAGATGGAACTCTCTGTTTGGGGCAATGATGCTCTGGATTCTTGGTGCTTGGGCTGGGGGCAACAGTGGGAGGGCTTCTAGTGCCTTGGGCCCACTGATGGACCTCCCGATGACAACTGGGTTTTTTGGCCACCACGTGACACAGAGTGTTGGATTGGATGGGCCATTGGCCTGATCCAACATGGCTTCTCTTATGTTCTTATGTGGGACACAGAGTGTTGGACTGGATGGGCCATTGGCCTGATCCAACATGGCTTCTCTTATGTTCTTATGTGTGACACAGAGTGTTAGACTGGATGGGCCATTGGCCTGATCCAACATGGCTTCTCTTATGTTCTTATGTGTGACACAGAGTGTTGGACTAGATGGGCCATTGGCCTGATCCAAGATGGCTTCTCTTATGTTCTTAACGTATAAAAACAACAATTTGCATAGTTAACGTAATATAGTGGGTTCTATGCATGGATGAGGCGAGGTGGTAGTGATAACAAGCTCTTTATTAAGTACATCATGGTAGGTGGCTGCACTAACAAGACTGGAGAACGGGGCCAATGGAGCCAACTATATACAACTCTGGGTTCCTGTGCAAGCACGCTATTGGGTCATTCAAACCAGCCGGGCCTTGCGATTAGTGTAGGGCAGCAGGGATTTGGATCCTGCTGTCCATTGTTCCCAAGTCCCCCAAGCTCAGTTCATGTGGCTCCAATGAGCCAGGCAGGAACACCCAATTCAATCCTCTATTGAATCCACATACACAACAGTTAAGTGTAATATAATTCTCCCAGGAGGCTGGGAGAACAATAGAAAAAAGGTTGGTACCAGGGACATGAAGAGGTCACGTCTGGGAAAAACCTGGAAGTGACTGTGAGTAGCTCTAGGACATGCCAAGCAACCTGCCATAATGTCTGGGTCCTCCCTGGAAGTCACAGCTGCAATGCCACCCCCACCACTATGACCTTGGATTGCCAACTCCAGGTTGAGAAATTCTGGTAGATTTGGAAGGGAGTGCCCAGGGGCGGAATTCCAGCAGGAGCTCCTTTGCATATTAGGCCATACACCCCCTAGATGTAGACAATCCTCCAAGAGTTTATAAGGCTCTTTGTTGTAAGCTCTTGGAGGATTGGCTACATCAGGGTGTGTATGGCCTAATATGCAAAGGAACACTGGTTGTAACAGTGGAAGATCTACTCAGGAAGGTAGGGTAGGACTGAGTCATTATCTTGTAGGAGTTTCCCAGGCTGTGACATGCTAATGGAGGAGCTTCTCTGAGGAGGTTCTTTTGCATATGGATTGGCTGTTGAAATTCTAATCTTATCTGTAGTGCTGTTGTAAACTGTAGAGCATTTTGTGTTTTTCAGGACTGGAAGCCATGCCCTATTCATTTCCTGTTGAAATTATGTTTATGTTTAAGGGTTTCAGTGGCTTCCCTGTGTAATCTGACATGATAATTGGATGTGTTGTCCAGCATTACAGTGTCTCGGAATAAGATACTGTGTCCTGTTTGATAAAGTACCTGCCTACCATCTTCTTCTCACTTTGACACAGAGAGAACTCTAGCCTTCTGTGTTATACCTCTGAGGATGCCAGTCACAGCTGCTGGTGAAATGTCAGGTACTACTATGCCAAGACCACAGCCATACAGCCCGGAAAATAAATGTATTTATTTTTGTAGACTTATATTTCCCTCCTTTCCCGTAGGTGGTCTCAAAGCAGATCACAACATGAATTAAATAACAATTTAAACCCACAGATTAAAAACCAGAAATAATATAATAAAATTAAGATACCAGGAAACAATAAAATAGAATACATCATAGATGGCAAGGGCACATTCTACAACAACTAATGTTCTAGAAGTCCACATCCAATTCAGGACTCTATAACCAGGCCAGTAGCTACAGTGGGGCCTGGGAGGAGCCAGGCTCATCCTTTCAGTGCCCCTCTTCCACCTATATGGCCCCTCCATTGGAGGACCCCCAATATGTCCCCTTTGCTCACTGCCACTCTGAACAGGTAGTAGCATCGCTGCTGGTCTTTTTGCTTTTTTCTTCTCCCCTTCCCTAACACACCTTGCAGAGCAAAGGGGCGGGGGAAATCAAGAGGTCTCTTATTTCTGTGGAGAGCCAGTTTGGTGTGGTGGTTAAGTGTGCGGACTCTTATCTGGGAGAACTGGGTTTGATTCCCCACTCCTCCACTTGCACCTGCTAGCATGGCCTTGGGTCAGCCATAGCTCTGGCTGGAGTTGTCCTTGAAAGGGCAGCTGCTGGGAGAGCCCTCTCCAGCCCCCACCCACCTCACAGGGTGTCTGTTGTGGGGGAGGAAGGTAAAGGAGATTGTGAGCCGCTCTGAGACTCTTCGGAGTGGAGGGCGGGATATAAGTCCAATATCTTCATCTACCTCACAGGGTGTCTGTTGTGGGGGAGGAAGGGAAAGGAGATTGTGAGCCGCTCTGAGACTCTTTGGAGTGGAGGGCGGGATATAAATCCAATATCTTCATCTACCTCACAGGGTGTCTGTTGTGGGGGAGGAAGGTAAAGGAGATTGTGAGCTGCTCTGAGACTCTTCAGAGTGGAGGGCGGGATATAAATCCAATATCTTCATCTACCTCACAGGGTGTCTGTTGTGGGGGAGGAAGGTAAAGGGGATTGTGAGCTGCTCTGAGACTCTTCGGAGTGGAGGGCGGGATATAAATCCAATATCTTCTTCTTCTTCTTCTTGAGAGATAGGTGGGGGAGCAGAGCTGCTGTGACTACCCAGGCGAAGGGGGGGTTAAGTTTCTGGAACTCAAGACAGTTTACAGAGCTGAGAGCCCAGGGCTGCCAAACCGGGTGCCCCCCCCCCCTGACTCCCAAAGCAAAAAATCCTGCTGTGGGCCCCACCAAACATGAAATTCTGGCTACGGCCCCATCTATAACCCACTGTATCATGTCATTTTTCCATTCACTTACAGAGGAACTTCCGTGGCGCAAACCCTAGTCTCCCATTACAATTGAAAACTTTAGGCCTGAGCTCCAGACGAAGCGAGCAGGATTTGTGTCCTCCCGTGTGAAAGGTTACGTTGGCATTTCTCCCACGGCCCCTCCACCGGCAGAGCAGCTCTAAGATCAAAGTCGGCTATCTTGAGATAGGTTGGCGGGGCTGGGATTAAGTAAGTCTTTGGAGGCGATATGATGACAAGAGAGGGGGGGGGGGGATAAAGGAGATGAGAAATAACGAGCCAGCTCTGGCCGGCCTCGGGGAAAGAACCTCTCCGTGTTACTGACAGCAACACAATGAAACCCTTCTTTTAATCTTGGGGGCTCAGCGGCATTCTGCGGTTATCAGACAAAATGTCAGGACGACGAGATTACGGGATGCGGAAAACGTTTTGAGCAGCTGGTGCGGAAAGGAAAGCGAAGATCTGGGAAAGATCGAAGGAGGCCCGTATGAAGTCAACTAGGGACAGGGCTTTTTCGATCACAGCCCCTTGCTGGTGGAACCAGCTGCCGGAAGAGGTGAGGGCCCTGCGGAACCTTGGGCAGTTCCGCAGGGCCTGTCAGACAGTCCTCTTCCAGTTGGCATACAGCTGACCGGCATCTGGATATTTTAAGGAAGACTGTGGGATAGCACACTGATGAATTGCATTTATTTTATTGTGTAAATTATTAATGTATTTTAATTCTTAATTTTATTGTTAGAATTTTTATGTTGTGAGCCACCTTGAGCCCGCTTCGGTGGGGTAGGGCGGGATATAAATAGAAATGGATGGATGGATGGATGATAGATGGATGATAGATGGATGATAGATGGATGATAGATGGATGATAGATGGATGGATAGATGGATAGATGGATGGATGGATAGATAGATAGATAGATAGATAGATGGATGGATGGATAGATAGATGGATAGATAGATGGATAGATAGATGGATAGATAGATGGATGGATGGATGGATGGATGGATGGATGGATGGATGGATGGATGGATGGATGGATGGATGGATGGATGGATGGATGGATGGATGGATGGATGGATGGATGGATGGATGGATGGAACTCCCTTGAGATATACCCACAGCTTTTTTTGCAGTGGGAACTCCCTTGCATAGTAGGCCATGCACCCCTGATGTAGCCAATCCTCCTGGAGCTTACAGTAAACCCTGTAAGAAGAGCCTTGTAAGCTCTTGGAGGATTGGCTACATCAGCGGGTGTGGCCTAATATGCAAAGGAGTTCCTGCTGCAAAAAAAACCCCTGGTTATACCCAGGCGTCAGATTCGGCAGCAGTTCACAGGAGCACAGCTCTTGAACCTTTCTGAGGGTTTCCCCTCCTTCTTCCCACCGTGTCCATTGAATAGTAGGTGCAGCTGCATAACAATCCCTGGATAAGCTCCACCGCCTATTTTTCTACAAAGCAACCCCTGGGTATGCCTATGGGAAAATGTAATGGGGAACCAAACAATCACCTATCTCGGGAATCCTTAATGCGGCCAAGAGTGTGAGCTAGGCGTGCTCCAGGTTCAGATGTCACTTTCTGGTGATACTTCTATACCCCATTTCCCAGGAATATATTTACAAACATCCTTTACATTAAAAAAAAAATAGATGAGATGGGCTGTGGCTCAGTGGTACATCATCTGCTGGGCATGCAGAAGGGCCTGGGTTCAATCCCCAGCATCTCCAGGAAAAAGGGTCATGCAGTGGGAAAGACCTCTGCCTGACACCCTGGAGAGCTGCTGCTGGTCTGAGTAGACAATACTGACAGTAGTGGAGGAAGGGCCTGGTTCAGTAGTTCTTGGTGCTTGGGGGTCACAATGGGAGGGCTTCTAGTGTCCTGGCTCCACTGGTGGACCTCCTGATGGCACCTGGGTTTTTTTGGCCACTGTGTGACACAGAGTGTTGGACTTGATTGGTCATTGGCCTGATCTAACATGGCTTCTCTTATGTTCTTATGTCTGGGGCAGTGATGCTCTGTATTCTTGGTGTTTGGGGGAGCACAGTGGGAGGACTTCTAGTGTCCTGGCCCCACTGGTGGACCTCCTGATGGCACCTGGGGTTTTTTGGCCACTGTGTGACACAGAGTGTTGGACTGGATGGGCCATTGGCCTGATCCAGCATGGCTTCTCTTATGTTCTGATGTCTATCAGTGGCTATTAGCCACATGATATAGATGGAGCTCTCTGTCTGGGGTAGTGATGCTCTGTATTCTTGGTGTTTGGGGGAGCACAGTGGGAGGACTTCTAGTGTCCTGGCCCCACTGGTGGACCTCCTGATGGCACCTGGGGTTTTTTGGCCACTGTGTGATACAGAGTGTTGGACTGGATGGGCCATTGGCCTGATCCAGCATGGCTTCTCTTATGTTCTGATGTCCATCAGTGGCTATTAGCCAAATGATATAGATGGAGCTCTCTGTCTGGGGTAGTGATGCTCTGTATTCTTGGTGCTTGAACAGGCAACAATGTGAGGACTTCTAGTGTCCTGGCCCCACTGGTGGACCTTCTGATGGCACCTGAGTTTTTTGGCCACTGTGTGACACAGAGTGTTGGACTGGATGGGCCATTGGCCTGATCCAACATGGCTTCTCTGATGTTTTTATGTAAGGAAATTTCAGGTGTTCATCTGTTCATGGAAACCAGTCTATAAATAAGCAAATCTTCTTTGTGGCTTATATACAGTTTCTTCCTCAGTGATTTCCATATTCTACTGCATGCCACAAAACTTAACTCACAGCAGTGAACCCAAAGCCAAGACCAGGAGTGGCTAAACTGTGGCTCGGGAGCCACATGTGGCTCATTCACATATATTGTGGGGCTCTCGAATCCCGCACTGCCCTGTCAGCTAGCTTGAAGAAGGCATTTGTCTCTTTAAATCACTTCACCAAGCCGGCAGCTTGGAGAATGCATTTAAAGTTAAGGTTGCTTTCTTTTCACCTCACCCTCCCTACTCCCTATCTATTTGCTTTCCTCCCTTCCTTCCTGCCTGCCTGCCTGCTTTCTTTCCTTCCTGCCTTGCAGCTCTCAAACACCTGATGTTCATGTCTTGAAGCTCTCGTACATCTGACATTTATTAGAATCATAGAATCATAGAGTTGAAGGGGCCTCTAGGGTCATCTAGTCCAACCCCCTGCACAATGCAGGAAACTTACAAACACCTCCCCCCCTAAATCCACAGGATCTTCATTACTGTCAGATGGCCATCTAGCCTCTGTTTAAAAACCTCCAAGGAAGGAGAGCCCACCACCTCCCGAGGAAGCCTGTTCCACGGAGGAATCGCTCTAACAGTCAGGAAGTTCTTCTTGATGTTGATTGAATTTCAACCCATTGGTTCTCGTCCTACCTTCTGGGGCCAAAGAAAATAATTCCACACCATCCTCTATATGACATATATAGCCTCTATACTTGAAGGTCATATATGACCTCTATACTTGAAGATGGTGATCATATCACCTCTCAGCCGTCTCCTCTCCAAACTAAACATCCCCAGCTCCTTCAACCTTTCCTCATAGGACTTGGTCTCCAGACCTCTCACCATCTTCGTCGCCCTCCTCTGAATTTGTTCTAGCTTGTCTATATCCTTCTTAAAATGTGGTGCCCAGAACTGAATACAATACTCCAGGTGAGGTCTTACCAGAGCAGAGTAAAGCGATACCATCACATCATGTGATCTGGACACTATACTTCTGTTGATACAGCCCAAAATTGCATTTGCCTTTTTAGCCACCGCATCAAACTGTAGACTCATGTTCAGCGTATTATCCACTAAGACCCCTAGATCCCTTTTGCACACACTACTGCTAAGACAAGTCTCCCCCATCCTATAACCATGCATGGGATTTTTCCTACCTAAATGCAGAACTTTACATTTATCCCTGTTAAAATTCATTTTATTGATTTTAGCCCAGTTTTCCAGCCTGTCAAGGTCATCCTGTATCCTGTTTCTGTCTTCTTCTGTGCTTGCAACCTCTCTCAATTTAGTATCATCTGCAAATTTAATAAGCATTCTCTCTATTCCTTCATCCAAATCATTGATAAAGATGTTGAACAAAACAGGTCCCAGAACAGATTCTTGAGGCACTCCACTTGTCACTCCTCTCTAAGAGGATGAGGAACCATTCACAAGCACTCTTTGGGTGCGATCTGTCAACCATTTACAGATCCACCTAACGGTAACAGGATCCAGACCACATTTTACCAATTTGTCAACAAGGATAGTATGTGGAACCTTATCAAAAGCCTTACTGAAATCAGGATAAACAATGTCTACAGCATTCCCCTGATCCAGCAAGGTAGTCACTTTCTCAAAAAAAGAGATCAGGTTAGTCTGACATGACTTGTTCTTGAGACAACCATGCTGGCTCTTAGTAATCACATCCATTCTTTCTAAATGCTCCAGGATCAACTGTTTGATTATTTGTTCTAAAATTTTTCCAGGTATAGATGTCAAGCTGACAGGTCGGTAGTTACGGGTCTTGAAGATGGGGACAACATTCGCTCGCCTCCAATCTTCCAGCACCTCTCCTGTTCTCCAAGAATTCTCAAAAATAATAGCCAGAGGCTCAGAAATTACATCCGCAAGCTCTTTTAGAACCCTTGGATGCAATTCATCTGGCCCTGAGGACTTAGTTTCATTTAAAGAAACTAGGTGTTTATGTACTACCCCTATGCTGATCCTAGGTTGGAACTTCTTACCCTCATTATATGTTCTGTTTTTGCCATGTTGAGCACCATTTCCCTCAGAAGAGAAGACTGAGGAAAAGTAGGAATTGAGCAGTTCCGCCCTCTCTTCATTACCCGTTGCAATTTCACTTTCTTGCCCTCGCAATGGGCCTACCATGTCCTTGCTCTTTTTCTTACTCTGAACATAAGAAAAGAACCCTTTTTTATTGTTTTTAGCATCTTTGGCCAGCCTAAGGTCATACTGAGCTTTAGCTTTCCTAACTTTTTCTCTACAAGCACTGGTGATTTGTTTAAATTCATCCTTGGTTATAAGGCCCTCTTTCCAATTCCTAAAGGAGTCTTTTTTTATTTCTCAAGTCTTTAGAGAGCTGCTTATGGAGCCACTTTGGCTTCTTTAGGCTTTTTCCATTTTTTCTTCTCGTAGGAATCGTCTGTGATTGCGCTTTCAGTATTTTGCTTTTAAGAAACTCCCACCCCTCCTGAACTCCCTTCCTTCGAAGTATTTCTGACCATGGGATCATAGTTCTAAGTTTATCAAAGTTTGCCTTTCTGAAGTTCAACCTATAAGTCTGACTACGTATACCTTTTCCCTTCCCTAAGACTGTAAATTCCAAAATCACATGGTCGCTACTGCCCAGGGTGCCCACTATTTCCACTTCTTCAATCAATTCTTCCTTGTTGGTGAGAATCAAATCCAAGATAGCCGATTCCCTTGTTTCCTGCTTCACTTTCTGGAAAAGAAAGTTGTCGGCAAGACAAGTCAGGAATCTGTTTGACTTTTAATTTTTAGCAGAGTAGGACTTCCAACAGATGTCCGGGTAATTGAAATCTCCCGTGATCACTGTATCCCTTCTCTAGGAGAACTTTGCAATCTGCTGTAGAAGTATCTCATCCAAGTCCTCTGCCTCTTACAGTAAGCAAGTTTGGTCAATCTTGCATTATTGCAACTGATTGCTGTTGTCATTGTCGCACAGTCAAGTCCGACTCTTTGCGACCCCATGGACCAAGTCACGGCCGGCCCTCCTGTCTTCTACCATCCTCCAAAGTCTGCTCAAATTCATGTTAGTTACATCAGTAATGCTGTCCAGCCATCTCATCTTTTGGAACTGATACCCAGCCACAATTCAAGGGACGGTGGGAGGTGGCTCAAGGGGAGGGACGGTGGCTCAGTGGTAGAGCATCTGCTTGGGAAGCAGAAGGTCCCAGGTTCAATCCCCGGCATCTCCAAAAAAGGGTCCAGGCAAATAGGTGTGAAAAACCTCACCTTGAGACCCTGGAGAGCCGCTGCCAGTCTGAGAAGACAATACTGACTTTGATGGACCAAGGGTCTGATTCAGTATAAGGCAGCTTCATATGTTCATGTTCAAAGACACCTCCAAAATCTCTCCAAAATATAAAATATGGACAGCATTCTTCCCCCCTCCCTCCCCATCACAGACAGCCTTGTAAAGTCAGGGCACAAAGAAATGTCTTAGCTGGCGTGATCCTTTCAGGTAGAAAAACATCCTGGACTGTCCCAAGCACTGGATATCACCGGAATGGAACGGAATCAGGAACACATGAAGCTGCCTTCTACTGAATCAGACCCTGGGTCCATCAAAGTCAGTCTTGTCTACTCAGACTGGCAGCGGCTCTCCAGGGTCTCAAGCTGAGGTTTTTCACACCTATTTGCCTGGACCCTTTTTAGTTGGAGATGCCGGGGATTGAACCTGGGACCTTCTGCTTACCGAGCAGATGCTCTACCACTGAGCCACCTTCCCTCCCCCCCAAAAAACTGGACACCTATCTGGCAACCTGCCTTTCCTAGTTCTTCGCGTCATCCCCCAGAGGTCCAATTTCAAGTGATTATAAATCTTGGGCAAGCTATAAATAAAAAATAGATTCATACTAAAGGAGCAGGCATTCTGCTACCGAAGGCTGGAAACGAAGCACAAAGTGGTCCAAGGGAGACCTCTATCTGTCACACCTTCTTCTCATTCTTCTTTATCTCCTTTCCTTACATGCCCAGAGAAATGCCAATCACCATTTTGGGGGCAGGGACAATGTTTCCTCTAAGTTGAGTTAGTGTGAGCTAGCTCACAGATTTTTAGCCTCCAGCTCACCCATTTTTGTCTTAGCTCAGGAAGGATGACCCCAGAGCACACTAATTGATGCAGGCGCTCCCAACTTTAATGCCAGGAGTTTACAAAGCAGAATTTTTGCTCACAAGACTCTGCAGCTTAGAGGGAACATGGATTACAAGCTCTGGAAACTGGATGACCCCACTAATTTAACTAAGAGCGCGCTAATTGATGCAGTCGCTCACGACTTTAATGCCAGGAGCTCACAAAGTAGAATTTTTGCTCACAAGACTTTGCAGCTTAGAGCAATTTCACTCCAGGCCATTTTGACTAGGGATCTTGGAGGTTTTCTGGCTGTCTTCCGGGCATGGAGCAGGGGTCGCTGGATGTGTATGTAGGGGGAGGGGGAGGTATTTGTGAATGTCCTGCATTGCGCAGGGGATTGGAATAGATGACCCTGGAGATCTCTTCCAGCTCTACGATTCTATAATTCCTCAAAGATGGGAAGCTCAGGATGGAATGTGTTGTGCTCGGGGCTTTTTTTGTAGCAGGAGCTCCTTTGCATCTTAGGCCACGCCCCCCTGATGTAGCCATTCCTCCAAAAGCTTACAGGGCTCTTCTTACAGGGCCTACTGTAAGCTCTTAGAGCAGGGGTGGCCAACGGTAGCTCTCCAGATGTTTTTTTGCCTACAACTCCCATCAGCCCCAGCCAGCATGGCCAATGGCTGGGGCTGATGGGAGTTGTAGGCAAAAAAAACATCTGGAGAGCTACCGTTGGCCACCCCGTCTTAGAGGATTGGCTACATCCGGCAGGGTGTGGCTTAAGGTGCAAAGGAGTTCCTGCTACAAAAAAAGCCCTGGCTGTGCTCTTCTCCTCTCTAGAAACTTGTTAGATAAGAAGGAGGGACAGAGAAAATCATCCAGTGAGCTCCATGGCTTAGTGTAGATTTGAATCCAGAGTTTGCCCTGCCCTACACCAAACTGCCAGCCATCAGTTTCCTACCTGTAGGCACAAGTTTCTTTTTAGACAACAGTCTGCTTTGGTAGAACAAACTGCAGATCATCGAAACAGTATAAAAACCCTAGGTGGAAACAAGGTGATGGTAGACATCGCCCACACAGGGATAGGCACAAACCAGTGGCGGCCAAACAGTGGCTCGGGAGCCACATGCGGCTCTTTCACACATACTGCGTGGCTCCCAGAGGCTGAGGAGGAACTTAATGCAGGCTTACTCTCAAGTAAGCATGTTTAGCATTGGGACCTCTGAGCGCTGATCCAGTGGTAGGCAACTATTTCCACTGTTTGTGAAGAGGGGAAGGAGGGTGAAATAGGCAGAGTCGCAAGCTTTTCTCCTCCGCCACAGAGGTTGCCCGGAGACCTAGAGTGGAGGAAGAGAGCGCTAAAGTTGAGGGAGCCGCTGGAAGGAGGGATGGAATTGAAGAGGGTGACGCAGGGTTCCCCCTTAGATTCCTAGCTCTTGTTTGAGCTGTATTTACTAACCTTGGTGTCAATGCAAAGAGAGATGCATAATGGTGGTCAGTGATTTATATGGTACATGTGTTTCCTTCTTCCATTGGTGCCAAAAAATAATTCCCTAAACTGGTTTTATGGGGACTGTTATTCCCAGCTTTAAAAAAAAAAAAAACAGTCTCCTTCTAGCATGTAAAGTGCATGCATATGTATTTTATATTTCTGTGCAAAGAAAGGATTGAGAGTTTTAATAAAGATGTGCGTGTACTATTTGTTCATGTCTTGCGGCTCTCAAACATCAGACATTTATTCTGTGTGGCTCTTACGTTAAGCAAGTTTGGCCACCCCTAGCACAAACCGAAACATGAAGCAAAAGTTGTGATTAACTTTCCCCTGCTTGCGGTTCATGGTTCTGAACAGAAGTTTGTGATGGTTCATGGTTATGAACTTCCATGAACTTTTAGAGCTGTTTATGCAGCTCCTGGTGGTTCGTGGATGGAGCAAAAACTGGAGGTCTGAAGGGACTCCAAGTCCCTTCAAACTCCTGCTTTCTGTAGAAGAAGAAGAAGATATTGGATTTATATCCCACCCTCCACTCCGAAGAGTCTCAGAGCAGCTCACAATCTCCTTTACCTTCCTTCCCCACAACAGACACCCTGTGAGGTAGATGAAGATATTGGATTTATATCCCACCCTCCACTCCGAAGAGTCTCACAGCGGCTCACAATCTCCTTTACCTTCCCCTCCCCCACAACAGACACCCCGTGAGGTAGATGAAGATATTGGATTTATATCCCGCCCTCCACTCCGAAGAGTCTCACAGCGGCTCACAATCTCCTGTACCTTCCTCCCCCACAACAGACACCCTGTGAGGTAGATGAAGATATTGGATTTATATCTTGCCCTCCACTCCAAAGAGTCTCAGAGCGACTCACAATCTCCTTTACCTTCCCCTCCCCCACAACAGACACCCTGTGAGGTGGGTGGGGCTGAGAGGGCTCTCACAGCATCTGCCCTTTCAAGGACAACCTCTGCCAGAGCAATGGCTGACCCAAGGCCATTCCAGCAGGTGCAAGTGGAGGAGGGGGGAATCAAACCCGGTTCTCCAAGATAAGAGTCCGTGCACTTAACCACTACACCAAACTGGCTCTCCACTGTACCCCAAGAAAGCTGCAAAAATAGCTGAGCAGTGTGTGTTGAGGGTGCTCGGATATTTTGGGGCTGCCTTCTGCAACCCCTTTAAACTTTAAAAGCATGGAAGAAGACAGCCCGAAAAACAGCTGCATGCTTTACTCAACAGGACCAAACATCCGAATAAACGTTCCCCAAATTGCAGCCGTTCGTTATACAGCATCCTGCTAAAACACTTGATCATTTGCGTCTCATCTCGGTTTTATTATTTTATCCTGTCAGATCAAGACCGATGGATTAGGGTTGATTTCACGGCTGAGGGGAGCCTGTTGCTGGAATAAACGAGAGAGGCGACCTGGCTGAGTGCTCTGAGATGTATCTGCGTCTCCCCTAAATGTCTCCTGACCTTCTATTATGGCAGGCTCCTGACAAGTCAGCCTGTGGATTGGGAACAGGAGAAGGCAGCCAATGTCTTTCTTTAGCCAATTGCAATAAGAGCTATTCAAACCAGAAAATCAGGGCTTTTTTGTAGCAGGAACTCCTTTGCATCTTAGGCCACGCCTCCCCCAATGTAGCCAATCCTCTTGGAGCTTACAGGAGGCCCTGTAAGAAGAGCCCTGTAAGCTCTTGGAGGATTGGCTACATCAGGGGTGTGTTGCTGAATATGCAAAGGAGTTCCTGCTACAAAAAAAAAACCCTGGAGGTCATAGAGAGGAAGAGTTTTGCCGCAGAACCTTGAAAGAACATTGGCGGTAAATGCAGCCTCAAAAAAGTTGGCTCAAAAAAAAAATCTCGTTTGTTTGTCTGTTTTAAGAAGATAATTCACAGGGGCCAAAAGGATACGAAAACAAAGCGAGCAGATGGTCTTGCGATCAATACCCTGCTATTCCCAAATATACAAAATTGATGCCTGCTGGTCTGTCTGTGCGAGTTGTTTAGCTTTGTAGCGTTTTGCCGACTCTTGGGTCCGTCTCTTCCCGTGAATGCTCCAAGCAAGCCAAGGAAATGGGGTCAGCACTGAGTAGACAGCTTCAAACAGTGTCTGAAAGGCAACAGAAAATTCGTTCCCTTAGATTGATGGGTCGGTTTCCATCTTTGCCAAGGTCTTCTCTTTTACGAAGACAATTGGGGCATTCATGATTGCTGGAAAGGGCCTTTTATTGCCTTTAAACTGGAGCCAGAGGTGCAGGGCTAACCCTAGGTGACTGCCTAGGATTCG
Source organism: Heteronotia binoei (assembly GCF_032191835.1). Lineage (NCBI taxonomy): Eukaryota > Metazoa > Chordata > Lepidosauria > Squamata > Gekkonidae > Heteronotia > Heteronotia binoei. The sequence goes on along the minus strand of NC_083243.1, from coordinate 17,821,766 downwards.
GCACCCCCAGCCTTCTGGGGGTGCCGAATTGGGCTTTTCGTTTTCCCCACAGGAAGAAACAACAAGGGAAGGTGCAGCCTCTCTGGCCTGTTGTTGGCTGTCCTGAGGAGCTGGCTGGCCACTGTGTGAGACAGGATGCTGGACTAGATGGACCCCTGGTCTGATCCAGCAGGGCTCTTCTGATGTTCTTATGAAGGCCTCGGCCTCTCTGCCCTGTTGTTGGCCCTCCAGAGGAACTGGTTGACCACTGTGTGAGACAGGATGCTGGACTAGATGGGCCACTGGTTTGATCCAGCAGGACTCTTCTCATTTTCTTATCAGGGGAAGTCTTTGGCCTTTGTTGTTTGCCCTCCAGGGGAATTGGTTGGTGACAGTGCTCCCTCTATGCTGTTAGTGTGAGCTAGCTCACAGGTTTTTTGGGCCTCCGGCTCACACATTTTTGTCTTAGCTCCAGAAAAATGGCCCCAGAGCAAACTAATCGATGCAGTAGCTCACAACTTTAATGCCAAGAGATCACAAAGTAGAATTGTTGCTCACAAGTCTCCACAGCTTAGAGGGAGTGTTGGCTGTGTGAGATGGGATGCTGGACTAGAAGGACTCATTGCTTCAATCCAGCAAAGCTCTTCTTATATTCTGAAAAATGAAGTTTGGCTCCAGTGACACCTTTAAGACCAATGCAGTGCCGGCCCAAGGGCGCGTGGTGTCTTAGGTGGGTGCCCCCTGCCGCCGCCCCCCCCCCCCCAGTCCTGCAGCACAGCACCGTGCTCCATCATACCCCCCAGGGCTCCATCATACCCCCCGCCCACCCCCTCCTTCCCTTCCCTTCCCTTCCCTTCTTGTCACCTCCCTTCCCTTCCCTCCCCTTCCCTTCCCCTCTCTTCCCTTCTCGTCACCTCCCTTCCCTTCCCTTCTTGTCACCTCCCTTCCCTTCCCTTCCCTTCCCTTCCCTTCTCGTGACCTCCCTTCCCTTCTTGTCACCTCCCTTCCCTTCCCTTCCCTTCCCTTCCCCTCTCTTCCCTTCTCGTCACCTCCCTTCCCTTCCCTTCTTGTCACCTCCCTCCCCTTCCCTTCCCTTCCCTTCCCGTCACCTCCCTTCCCTTCCCTTCCCTTCTCATCACCTCCCTCCCCGTGCAATAATAGCATGCTGTGCCTGAGCCCTGCCGGCCATGACACGTCACGTATCTTACCTTTCAAAAGGTAAGATATATGCCGCGCAGCCTTCAAAAGGTAAGATACACACTGTGTCATGGCCTGCAGATGTGTGCGTGCGTGTGAAAGCGTGTACCTTGAATAAACATTCGTTGGTCTTAAAGGTGCTACTGGACTCAAACATATTCTGAAGTTCAGCAGGCCATAGGTAACATTGGCCCAAGGAAGGAAATACTTTATATATGAAGCGTTGCTGCCCCCTGCAGAAATATTACTCACCACTGAGTCTCTTTGCCTTCAGAGTTATAGATCTGCTGTTATAGACCTCCCGCCATTCATTGACTTCCTGCATTGACTCAGAGTCACTTAAACCCTTAATGGGTTTTTTTTGCCATTTTCGTAATAATCGCTCAGTCCCATTTTACAGCTACAGCAGAAATGAATTTTGCAATTAAATAAAACTTCGGAAACCAGTTCTCCTACCTGGAATTTGCATGTAAAAAAAACGGGCAATGCAGTTTGGATTCTTTTCTGTTTTTCCCCAGTGACAGATCATGTTTGTTTTCGAAGAGGAAAACTACAGAAGGGTTGAATGTAGCCTGCTCCTGTGTTGAATTCTGTGCCGTTATCACCCAATTCACCTCTTCGATGTAAATCAAAGTAGACTTTTTATTGGAAACGATAGACAGGTTCCCAGCAAAGACGGTCTTTGCCAAAACTGATTAACACTAGGCAGGTCACACCTTTATAATAAGCCAAAAGCCATCAATTATGCGGTGCAAATAGGCATGCACAGGGTTTTTTTGTAGAAAAAGCCCATCAGGAACTCATTTGCATATTAGGCCACACTCCCTGCTGGTGATATTATTTTGGAACTCATTTGCATATTAGACCACACCCCCTGGTGGCACCATTGTTTTGTGCAGGGCTACAAAAAACCCCAGCAGGATCTCATTTGCATATTAGGCTGCACCCCTTGATGCCAAGCCAGCCGGAACTGCATTCCTTGTGTTCCTGCTAAAAGAAAAAAGCCCCGGGCACACAAATTCTGGCAGGTAGATACAGACACCTTATCCATTCCCTCCCACAATTCACATACTCTTTTCCAAAGCAGAAGTTAACTTCAGACTGCAGAGAACTGGTGCCCTTCATCCCTCACAGACACATGCAGCTGAGGCATAGTGGTGGTGATTTGTGAACAGTTACAAAAGTGCAGGTGTTTTTTTTAAGCAGGAACGCACAGGAACACAGTTCCAGCTGGCTTGGTGTCAAGGGTGTGGCCTAATATCCAAATGAGTTCCTGCTAGGCGTTTTTTTTTAACAGAAAAGCTCTGCGCGAAACAATGGTGATGTCAGGGGTGTGGTCTAATATGCAAATGAGTTCCTGCTGGGCTTTTTCTACAAAAAAAGCCCCATGGAAAGCAATGGTGATGTCAGGGGCATGGCCTAACATGCAATTCAGTTCCTGCTGGGCTTGCTTTGCAGAAAAACCCTGCGCAAACAATGGTGGTGTCAGGGGGTGTGGCCTAATATGCAAATGAGTTCCTGCTGGGCTTTTTCTACCCAAAAGCCCTGATATAAATAAGGACACGCAAAACATCTGCGAGCATTACACGTGGGGAAAGCAGGTAGGTCTCAGAGGCCTGCGCAATTATGGCGAGACACAGTTGTTAACATCCTGCCTTTAAAAAATAAATAAATTAAGCCATACGTTTTACATACCTGCATACGTTCTTTATTTACAATTCAGAGATCAAATACCATTGTAACAACAAAGTCTGTGTCTAGTGCACACTGCATTTAGGTGTAAACGTTAAGGGGAAGTGGAATTTCAAAAACTAAGAATGCAATCAGCCCTCTTCAGTCCTGGTCTTGGAGCAATGACTGGAGTTGCAGGATTATAGAAAGTTTTAAGGCTGGCCAAGAAAGCATTTTCATCTTCTTTATACTCCGTCAACATTTCGGCACACACTGGCTCTCCATCCTCTTCAGCGTGCTTGAAAAGACGAAGGGGGGGGGGGGGCATGTCCCTAAGCATCTTAGTACAACATCGCCATCTAGAGGGAAATAGAGGCTGCTGACGGTCTTTTCACTTAACAGCAGGACAACCACGTCAATGAGATTCACCCATGAAGCTGCGTTATACTGAATTGACCCGTAAGGGTCAATCTTGTCTGCTCAGATTGGCAGCAGCTCTTCATGTATAGCCCCTCTAGGGGAAAGGTGCTCTTTCAACACCTTGGACTCACGCCAGCTACCCATGTGGCTAGGCAAAGAAGACCAGCTTGAAGAAGCCAAAAGCGAAACAGGAAAAATTAGTACAAACCTGCCGTGTTGCGGACTGAATGGCTGCACGGCCTAGCGAATTGCAGGCTGCACAGTTTTGTAAAGATTGAACGGACTGAACACGGATTGATTCCACCGGAACGTTCCCAAGAGAGCTACGATTTCATGCTGGGTGAACAAGGAGGGACTGGTGTTCCGGTGTGACGGTCCCTTATTCTGCATGAAAAGTTTTATACTTGTCTAAAATCAATATAGGAATTATTTCTATATTTTGGACTAATTTTGTGTTATTTGTATAGAGGCTGGACTGCACGGTAGCTTTTGCTTTGGGCTATTACACCTCAACTTGCCATGACTCTCTGTTGATTACACAATCCCCAGGTGGGGGCAGGGGATCCCCTGGTTTGGAGGCCCTCCCCTGCTTCAGGGTAATTAGAAAGCAGGGGCAGGGGGAATGTCTGCTGGGCACTCCATTATTCCCTAGGGAGACTCATTCCCACAGGTATAATGGAGAATTGATCTGTGGATATCTGGGGCTCGGAGGAGGGTGTTTTTTAAGGTAGGGACACCACATTTTCAGCATAGCATCCGATGCCTCTCCTCAAAACACCCTCCAAGTTTCAAAAGGATTGGACCTAGGGGTCCAATTCTATGAGCCCCCAAAGAAGGTGCCCCTATCCTTCATTATTACCAATGGAGGGAAGGCACTTAAAAGGTGTGCAGTCCCTTTCAATGTGATGGCCAGAACTCCCTTTGGAGTTCAATTATGCTTGTCACACCCTTGCTTCTGGCTCCACCCCCAATGTCTCCTGGCTCCACCCCCAGAGTCCCACCCTCAAAGTCTCCTGGTTCCACTCCTAAAGTCTCCTGGTTCCACTCCTAAAGTCTCCTGGTTCCACTCCTAAAGTCTCCTGGCTCCACCCCCACTGTCTCCTGGCTCCACCCCCAATGTCTCCTGGCTCCACCCCCAAAGCCTCCTGACTCCACCCCCAATGTCTCCTGGCTCCACCCCAATGTCTCCTGGCTCCACCCCCAATGTCTCCTGGTTCCACCCCTAAAGTCCCCAGATATTTCTTGAATTGGACTTGGCAACTCTAAGTCCCTCCCGTGTTTACATTCCAGGCTCCTATTCTCTGGAATGGATGGGTCCCATCGATCCATTGAGTTAATGGCAATGCTTTCCTCCAATTCAAGGGGGCCTTCTCCTGATGTCAGAAGCTCCTTGTCCTCAGGAAATGCACTGCTTTTTGCAGACAGGCCTGTGAGATCTAGCTCTCTGTCTTGAAGACTAGAAGGCTCCTAAAACACTTTTCTTTGAAACTAAGCAGGACAACAACTGTCCCAGAAGAAGAAGAAGAAACAGAAGAGGAGGAGGAGGAGATCGGTTTTATACATCCCCTTTCACAGAGTCTCTGCACAACAGACACCCTGTGAGGGAGGTGGGGCTGAGAGAGCTCTGAGAGAACTGCTCTTGAGAGAACAGCTCTGAGAGAACTGGAACTAGCCCAAGCTCACCCAGCAGCTGCAAGTGGAGGCGTGGGGAATCAAACCTGGTTCTCCCAGATTAGAGTCCACACACTCTTAGCCACTGCACCACACTGGCCCTCTGGTAGATCTCTCCTCCATGAATCTGTCTCTGCCCCATTTAAAGCTGTCTATCCCTGTGACCATCATGCTAAACAAGTCACATTCACATTCTGGGTCTTTTTTTTTTTCAGAGTTGCAAGAACCCCCTCTGAAAAAAATCTCCCAGCCTTTCCAAAATACTCCCCCCCCCCTTCAAATAAAACCCCTTAAACATCTCTTTGGACAAGAATTTCCAAATGTGCATTGAGATTTTGACGGCCAGCCCAAATGGTGTTTGACAATCTTGCACCTGTAAGAGAGACACGTGGCTAGCTTATAGGTTTTCCAGGGAGCCCTTGGGGGTAGCTGCAGGTAGCCAGCAGGGGGTGGAGGGGATGTACCTGCAGCAAGGGATGCCTACTCCAGCTTTTCAGCCATGTTGCCAGAAACACAGTGTCACTTCCAGTGTGCAGTGGAAGTGACATCATCTCATTGCTGACGATGCTCCGGTATTTGGGGAAGGGGGAACTCAATAGTAAAAATGCTGTGTCATGGACGGGGGTGGAATTCTAGCAGGAGCTCCTTTGCATATCAGGCCGCACACCCCTGATGTAGCCAATCCTCCAAGAGCTTACAAGATTCTTCTTTGTAAGCTCTTGGAGGATTGGCTGAATCAGGAGGTGTGGCCTAATACACAAAGGAGCTCCTGCTAGAATTCCACCCCTGGTCATGGGTCAGCCAAGCACTGCTGAGGACTCTTCAGGAGAAAGGGACTCCTTGGGTGAAAAGAGAAGAAAAAGAAGAAGTCCATAGATTTATACCCTGCCCTTCTCTCTGAATCAGAGTCTCAGAGCGGCTTACACTCTCCTTTATCTTCTCCCCCCACAACAGACACCCTGTGAGGTAGGCGGGGCTGTAAGAGTTCTCACAGAAGCTGCCCTTTCAAGGACAACTCTGCAAGAGCTATGACTGACTCAAGGCCATTCCAGCAGCTGCAAGTGGAGAAGTAGGTAATCAAACCCGGTTCTCCCAGATAAGAGTCTGCGCACTTAACCACTACACCAAACTGGCTCCCATTTATTCTCCCATTAAAGCAAAGAGCTTCATGTAACAACCCTGAACCCTTTAAAAATGAAGAGCCGCTAGTCAAGGCTCACAGCCAGCAGCTGATCCAGAGCCACCAGGACCTAGCTCCAATGCAACAAGTGAGACACAATTGATAGAGACCAGCCCACCAGGCTCACTTCTACCCTTTGCGTGCCAAAGACGGAGGCTCAGAACAGAACTACAAGCAAGGAGGCAGAGTGCACATCTCCTGGACCATCGCCATCTGCAGGACTTTTTTTGAGCAGGAACGCACAGGAATGCAGTTCCAGCTGGCTTGGTGTCAGGGGGTGTGGCCTAATATGAAAATGAGTTCTGCTGGGTCAACTAAACAATGGCAATGTAGGGGGTGGGGCCTAATATGCAAATGAGTTCCTGCTGGGCTTTCTCTACAAAAAAAACCCTGGCCAGCTGCATGCTGATTACAGCCTGGAATAGCAGCAGAGTTACTCTCAAGCAGCTGGCTGCTAACAGGGGCTTGATAGGAAGTGCCTACCAAAAAGCAGATGTAGCAGCCTGTGTATTGTGGAAGCATCAGGTCATCAACCCCCTGACTTTACAAACCTTGGACTGTCTCTTGACTCTGGACTCTTCCCGTCTGCACTTGTGAACAGCCTCGGACTGTTGGACCTTTCTTCCTGTATAGTACTCTGAACTGGACTCTGCTCTCTTGGGAACTATCCTTTAGACAGGACTCTGACTCCGGCATTTGGCTCGGACTGACCTTTAGATTCTGACACAATGACATAATTTCTCATGCACGGTGTAAGTGACATTGCCATGTTGTCAGCAGCAGGGCTTTTGGGGGGCAAGCGCACACCAGAGCGGAGCTCCGCTTGGGCTGGCCAGGGCTCTGGTTGGCGTGCTGAGGAAGGAGTGCAGAGGCATCTTAAGAACATAAGAGAAGCCATGTTCGATCAGGCCATTGGCCCATCCAGTCCAACACTCTGTGTCACACAGTGGCCAAAAAACCGAGGTGCCATCAGGAGGTCCATCAGTGGGGCCAGGACACTAGAAGCCCTCCCACTATGCCCCTCCCAAGCACCCAGAAAACAGCATCACTGCCTCAGACATAAGAACATAAGAGAAGCCATGTTGGATCAGGCCAATGGCCCATCCAGTCCTACACTCTGTGTCACACAGTGGCCAAAAAACCCAGGCGCCATCAGGAGGTCCATCAGTGGGGCCAGGGCACTAGAAGCCCTCCCACTATGCCCCCTCCCAAGCACCCAGACTACAGAGCATCACTGCCCCAGACAGAAAGTTCCAACAATAAGCTGTGGCTAATAACCACTGATGGACCTCTGCTGCATATGATTATCCAATCCCCTCTTGAATGCTTGCAGCCGCCACCACCTCCTGTGGCAGTGAATTCCACTTATTAATCACCCTTTCTACTGGGGAAGGCACCAGGGTTCTCCTGCTTGGCTTTTTCTACAAAAAAAAAAGGGCCCTGGTCAGCAGCACCAGCTTTGGGCTCTTTTTGCTGCCGGTGACACGGCTGAAACGCAGGGCAAGGTCAGTAGGTCCCCCTGCTGGCCATCTGATTGGTGGCAGGGGGCATGGCCCAGGAGCTAGAGATCTCTGGCTCCGGTAGGGTCTTGCCAACACTGGCAGCCAGGGGTGGAATTCTAGCAGGAGCTCCTTTGCATATTAGGCCACACACTCCCCTGATGTAGCCAATCCTCCAAGAGCTTACAAAAAAGAGCCTTGTGAGCTCCAGGAGGATTGGCTACATCAAGGGGTGTGTGGCCTAATATGCAAAGCAGCTCCCGTGAGAATTCCACCCCTGCTGGTAGCTTATGTGCAGGATTCTGCCGCTGCGAATGTGGCTTCTCAAGCATTTCTGTGCTGTGCCAAGAACCCAAAGACGGCACAGCCGGCGAGCTGAGAGGCAGGGCGTGATGAATCTTCCCTGTGCCAAAGCCCCCCCCCCGAGCACTTCAGCGAGAGTTGACATCACAGCTGTTGTGTTGTAAAAGGCTGTTGACATTTCTCATGTTTTTCTGATTAATTGTGTCTCCGATATCTTCTGCCAGTTGCAGCCACCCGGATCTCGTTGCGGCGTAATGGATATTTTCTGCCTCGAGATACTCGTGCGATTGGAGTGTCGTCCTAAATGAAAACAGGGTAGATTGATTTCTTCTTCTCATTCATTATCTTTTCCGAACATCCTTTCAGTTGCCCTTTCGCTCCCCTTCTGCTCAGCCCCTTTGGGCAGCTGGCATCCGCCATAAATCAAAGTCTCTGACGTTTATTCTCCCATTAAAGCAAAGAACGAAGTAAGCAGATTTTTTTTTTTCTGTCTTTAATGTACCCTGCAAAGAGGCCGGTCCCTACGTTGACCTTGTCTTAGAGCCAATCAGCAAGTAGAAAGACACACAGTGTATTCTTCTTGGGCTGTGTGACTTCAGACCGAAGGCTTCCATCCATCAGGTGGGGCACGGAAACCTCCTGGAACTACAGCTGGTCGCCAGATAGGGTTGTCAGGTCCAATTCAAGAAATATCTTGAATATTTGAGGGTGGAGTCAGGAGACTTTGGGGGTAGAGCCAGGAGCAAGCATAATTGAACTCCAAAGGGGGTTCTGGCTGTCGCATTTAAAAGGACCGCACACCTTTTAAATGCCTTCCCTCCACTGGAATTAAATAGGGGCACCTTCTTTGGGGGCTCATAGAAATGGACCCCTGGTCCAATTCCTTTGAAATTTGGGAGGTGTTTTCAGGAGAGGCACTGGATGCTATGCTACACATTTGGTGCCTCTACCTCAAAAAACAGCCCCCCCCCCGAGCCCTAGATATCCGTGGATCAATTTTCCATTATACCCTGTGGGGATCGGCAAGTTAAAACCATTACAGGAGTTACAAGAAGCCGTAGGAGTACAATATTGGCTTAAGGCTACAGGATTGTATACTAAAGTTAAGAAGGAAGTGGAGAAGAGTAATTTAAATGAAGAAGAACCTATGGAAAAGTTTTACAAATTAATGGGGAAAACAAAAAAAGGATTAGTAAGCATCTTATATAGGAGTATGAATTCAAGCAACGAAGGAGCAATAAGCTACCTTCAACGGACATGGAGTTCAGAAGGCCAAATAACGAAACGAACAGGGGAGAAGATAATGGAAGGTTTAAAAAAAGTTAAGATTCATAAGGTTAGAGAAATGGAACTGAAATTTTTCACCAAATGGTATAGAACTCCGGCTACTTTAGCCAATATGTTTCCTGGGTTGAGCCCTAAGTGTTGGCACTGTAAGAAAGAGAAGGGATGGTACACCCACATGTGGTGGGAGTGCCCTGAGGCCAAGAAATTATGGGAAATGGTAGTGGGAATGATAAAGAAATTCTTTCAGGTAGAGCCGAGAATTAACTTTGAATTAATGCAGATGAGTATATTAGGGAATGAGATAATAGGGAAGAATAATCAAGATTTACTAAAAGCAATGATATCAGCGGGTAAAGCGGTAATAGCGGCAGGATGGAAGGATAAAAGTAAATGGAAGAAAAGAACTTGGCATAACTATCTCTTTGATTTTATCCAGTCAGATATAGCTGCTATAATGTCGCAAGAAGAATCATGGGAGGAAAGAAGATCAAGAATCAAAGAAAAGTGGTGGATCTACCTGAAATGGGTGAAGGAAGAAAGAAGAGTGGACATTCAGTGGAAGCTTCAAGTCCTTTGTCCCTGGCTTGAAGAAGAAGAGGATGTATAGACTAAGGGGGGTGGGTTGGGGGGGAAAATGTAAAATGGATACCAGAAAGCATGTAGAGAAATGGATAATGAATAATAATAATAAAAATATACATTTAAAATACCCTGTGGGAATCGGTCTCCATAGGGAATAACGGAGTGCCCAGTAGACATTTCCCTTCCCCCCCCTCCTTTCTGCTACCCTGAAACAGGTGAGGGCCTCCAAACCCAGGGATCCCCTGCTCCCACTTGGGGATTGGCAACCCTATCACCAGATTACATAGATCGGTTTCCCTGGAGAAAATGGCTGCTTTGTGTTGGAAGCGGAGGACTTGGTGTTGTCTCGCAGACTTGAGAGATGGCACCAAAGAGTTTAGCCAGATAGAGAGGTCAGGACACACAGAGCTTCCTTTTCCTTCCTGCTACCTGATCCTTTCTGTTTGAAGTAGAATGCTAATCTTAGGGGTGCACAGGGCTCATTTTGTAGCAGGAACTCCTTTGCATATTAGGCCACACACCTCTGATGTACCCAATCCTCCAAGAGCTTATAGGGCTCTTAGTACAGGCCTACTGTAAGCTCCGGGAGGATTGGCTACATCAGGGGGCATGGCCTAATATGAATAGGCGTTTCTGCTACAAGAAAAAGCCCTGGGGGTGCAACTTCCTTCTTTCTGCTATCACACTTCCTCTCTCTCATATGCACGAAGAAGAAGATGAAGATGATGATGGATTTATATCCCGCCCTCCACTCCAAATCTCAGAGTCTCAGAGAGGTTCACAATCTCCTTTATCTTCCTCCCCCACAGCAGACACCCTGTGAGGTAGGTGGGGCTAAGAGAGCTCTTACAGCAGCTGCCCTGTCAAGGACAACTTCTATGAAAGCTATGGCTGACTCAAGGCCATTCCAGCAGGTGCAAGTGGAGGAGTGGGGAATCAAACCCGGTTCTCCCAAATAAGAGTCTGCGCACTTAACCACTACACCAAACTGGATCTCTTAGTGCAAGATCTCTCCACCTTGCACCATGGAGACCAGACATACGGCCAGCATCTAACACCATCCAGTTAGCAAGAACAGGTAATCGATCTCTATCTCTCACCTGCACTCTCATGCATGTATTTCCTTTAATCAGAGTGGTTTATTAGTTTTAGAGCTAATTGCTGACTCTACAGTTGATTACAGACCAGCACTTTGGGCCGACTCAGAGACGCCTCTGAAGTCGGCCCAAAAAATCCCTCTGCACGCAAACATCTGCCGGGCGTCCTAATCCCACACTCACCCCGTCCTTCCGGCCTGGCTCAAAAAGCTACCACTTTGAAAGTGGTAGCAAATATGTGAGCCGTCTGTCAGTCGCCTCCCTTGCTATCTGGATGGGGGAGGGTGCACGCGAGGCGACTTGGCAGTCTGGAGCTGTCAAGTCGCCCCAAGCTGTTTCGTCTTTTATTTAATGAGACCGATCAGAGCGCTACTGCGCTCATGCGCACCAGCGCTTCCCCCCACCCCTCCAGGAAAACAAAGGAATCCAGCTTCCGGGTTGCTTTCCTGTGCGGTGGCGCCCAGCCCAGGATGGGATGCCGGCGGGATGTGGGTGAGCATGTGGAGGCTCCAGGATGACCCTTTTTGGGCCATGCTGATTCAGGATGCCCGTCTGTTTTCAGCCCATGAAACTTTGTTAAGACTGCTTACACGCCTAGCCCCAGCTCTGCCCATTAAAGCCTTGAGCACTCTGCTATTCCCATCATACTTTTAAAATTACTTTCTCCTATGTGGCCACAGTGGCATGATGAAGATTTCCGTCTCTCTGCTTTATGCGTTTTGGTTATTGCCCCATTTTTTTGTAGGGGGGAAATATTGGAAAGTTTGTCAGATCTTAAAGTTCAGCCAAATTCTCACAGGGAGTTTCAACAATGGAGCCCAGAAGCAAGTATTGTTGGGGGGGAGGGTTAAGAAACATAGAGCATAATAAAATTTAGAGGTTCCGGAGCTCTGCTCCTGCCAGCTCCTGCCCAAAATGAAGCCTGGCTTGAACTAATGAAAGATTGCAACAGAATATTCAGGGGGGGGGGTTCTGTCTCAGGAACTCTTTTGCATATTAGGTCACACCCCTCTTATGTAGCCAACCCTCCAAGAGCTTACAGGGCTCTTTGTACAGGCCTATTGTAAGCTCTTGGAGGATTGGCTACATCAGGGGTGCGTGGCCTAATATGCAAAGGAGTTCCTGCTACACACACACACACAAAAGCCCTGGTTCCAATGCATTACTCTGATAGTGAAAATGTACTGTTTCCATTGAAAAGAATCAGCAACCGACATTTGCAACTGGGAATGTACAAGGGGCTTCTGATCAAAACAATAAAATTCACATTATGGATCCAATGCGGGTTTACTTGAAACACTGATGAAATCACACGCGTTTCAATAGAAATAGAACTTTATTAGTAAGACCATGCACATATACATAAATTTATATATATTTGTATATATTTTAAAACACATGTATTTCTCTTTTTTCTACCATTCACTTTTTAAAAAAAAAATCCATAAAAACCTTTCAGGTAGGTCTCAAATAGGTCCAAGTTTCGTTGTGGTCGTTGATTGTACAACAAGCACGCAGTCACTTCAGCTGAGTAGCATAAAACCTCCTAACCACCACCACCACCACAACATTCCAATGTGAGCCAACGCATTCCCCCATAATAACTTATCTTCCTTTAATGCATTGTTAATACTGTCTGCGAGGGGTGCAGCTTTAAATTGATTTCATGATGTGATTAACTGAACAAAGGTTTCATGCAAAAATTTCAGTAGCCCCCGATTACGTAATTGGTAGATCTCTCAACCTCACCTCAGTTTTTCTGCATTCTTATTTTTGTCACGAGCCTGTATTCTTTTTTCCCCCTTTTACACATGTTTTGCTCTGTCTAGTTGTCACTTTGATATTAAAGGTAAAGGTTTACCTGTGCAAGCACCGAGTCATTACTGACCCATGGGATAATGTCACATCATGACATTTCCTTGGCAGATTTTAATGGGGTGGTTTGCCATTGCCTTCCCCGGTCATCTACACTTTCCCCCAGCAAGCTGGGTACTCATTTTACCGACCTCAGAAGGATGGAAGGCTGAGTCAATCTTGAGCCGTCTACCTGAACCCAGCTACTGCCAGGATTGAACTCAGGTTGTGAGCAGAGCTTGGACTGCAGTACTGCAGCTTACCACTCTGCACCATGGGGTTCCTGAAAGGGCTTTGGGGGAGCCAATATTTACTCCACTGCAGAAATTTACGTGTACTGATGGACTGCATATAGGTTTCCCCAGTGGAGTGGATAATAGGTCTCTGGGGTCATGAATGAATGAATGTAGTGATGAACCCAGCTTTTGCTGGGATCAAAATCCAGTCGTGAGCAGAACTTGGACTGCAGAAATTTACGTGTACTGGTGGACTGCATATAGGTTTCCCCAATGGGGCGAATAATAGGTCTCTGGGGTCATGAATGAATGAATGAATGAATGAATGAATGAATGAATGAAGTAGTGATGAACCCAGCTTTTGCTGGGATCAAACTCCGGTCATGAGCAGAGCTTGGACTGCAGAAATTTACGTGTACTGGTGGACTGCATATAGGTTTCCCCAATGGGGCAAATAATAGGTCTCTGGGGTCATGAATGAATGAATGAATAAATGAATGAATGAATGAATGAATGAATGAGTGAGTGATGAACCCAGCTTTTGCTGGGATCAAACTCCGGTCATGAGCAGAGCTTGGACTGCAGAAATTTACGTGTACTGGTGGACTGCATATAGGTTTCCCCAATGGGGCAGATAATAGGTCTCTGGGGTCATGAATGAATGAATGAATGAATGAATGAATGAATGAATGAATGAATGAGTGATGAACCCAGCTTTTGCTGGGATCAAACTCCGGTCGTGAGCAGAGCTTGGACTGCAGTACTGCAGCTTACCACTCTGCACCATGGGGTTCCTTTGATATTGTTTGATATTACAGCACTGTATCTCCAAGATAGTTAAAAGCACAGGGAAATAAGCTGGAGATACAACGCTGTAACATCAAAGCAGCCACTAGAGGGAGGAAAATACATGCAGGGAGGAGAAGATATGGGATCAAAAGCGACAAAAATAAGACTGCAGAAAAGCTCACACTCACATATAATATCAACTAAAATCTGTTCTGGATGTGTCCTGAGTGAATGAGAGTAAAGAACACTGGTGGTTTCTCACTGGGAATATATCTCTACCAATGTCATTATGCACCATTAACTTCTCACCAGAAGCTCCTCAAAACTTCTGGAGCTCCATCTCACCACCACCACCCACAGACATGAAGCTTCTCCATACCTATCCACAGAGCTGGAATTCTAGCAGGAGCTCCTTTGCACATTAGGCCATGCGCCCCTGATGTAGCCAATCCTCCAAGAGTTTACAAAAAAATAGCTTTGTAAGCTCCAGGAGGATTAGCTACATTAGGGTTGTGTGGCCTAATGTCCAAAGGAGCTCCTGCTAGAATCCCCAACCCTGCCTATTCAGATAGTTTGTCAAGGTCACTGATATCTTCTCTGACTGACAGCATCTCTTTCACAGGTCTTTCATATCATCCACTATTTCATCCTTTTAAGTGGGGAGGCCTGGAAATGAACCCAGAACCTTCTGCATGCCAAGCAGATGCTCTGCCACTGAACCATCCCCCCCCCCCGACAGTAAATATAAACATAGAAAGGTCCTATATAACATGTCAGACCATTGGTCCTTCTAGCTTAGTAAGGTCAGTTCTTACAGGCAGCAACTCTCTCAAGTCTTTCTGCATCACTGGCTACCGAAGATCCTTTCTCCTAAAGATGAGATAGAACCTGGGACCTTCTGCAAGCAAAGTACATGCTGATCCGCTATGCTGTGATCTCTCCCCGGCTTGAATGTAGCCAACATAACTTGAGCATGTGCATCCAAAGCTGCATACTACCTCTTTAACAAAGAACCTCTGGCACACAACCAGTGTTCCCTCTAAGCTGAGTTAGCATGAGCTAGTTCGCATATTTTTAGCCTCCAGCTCACACATTTTTGTCTTAGCTCAGGAAAGATGAGCCCAGAGCACACTGACTGATGCAGTAGCTCACAACTTTAATCCCAGTAGCTCACAAAGTAGAATTTTTGCTCACAAGACTCCATAGCTTAGAGGAAAAGATGAAGAGGAGGAGGAGGAAACTGGATTTATATTCCGCTCTTCACTACCCAAAGGAGTCTCAGAGCAGTTTACAATCTCCTTTCCCTTCCCCTCCCCACATCAGACACCATAGGCACCATAGACTTTTCCCCTCCCAAAATGCTAGAGGGTCTGGGAAAACCATAGAGTTTTCCTGGAAATGCCTAGAGCGACCAGCGCACAATGATGTCACTCACAAATTACATCATTGCGCAAGCTTTGCGCGCACTAAAACAGTCCCCTGCTGGAGGCCACAGGGAACTTGGCAACCCTAAGAACCATTGATAGATGGGGGGGGCACAGTGGGAGGGCTTCTGGTGTCCTGGCCCCACTGATGGACCTCCTGATGGCACCTGGCGTTTTTTGGGCCACTGTGTGATACCGAGTATTGGACTGGATGGGCCATTGGCCTGATCCAACATGGCTTCACTTATGTTCTTATGTCTGGGCACTGATGCTCTGTATTCTTGGTGCTTGGGAGGGACAACAGTATGAGGGCTTCTAGTGTCCTGACCCCACTGGTGGACCTCCTGATGGCACCTGGGGTTTTTTGGCCACTGTGTGATACTGAGTGTTGGACTGGATGGGCCATTGGCCTGATCCAACATGGCATTTCTTATGTTCTTATGTAACTTAACATTGGTCTAGTCATGTCCACAGTGGGACACTTCTAAATCCATATTGGCTACATTAGGGTTGTGTGGGCTAATGTGCAAAGGAGCTCCTGCTAGAATCCCCAACCCTGCCTATTCAGATAGTTTGTCAAGGTCACTGATATCTTCTCTGACTGACAGCATCTCTTTCACAGGTCTTTCATATCATCCACTATTTCATCCTTTTAAGCGGGGCGGCCTGGAAATGAACCCAGAACCTTCTGCATGCCAAGCAGATGCTCTGCCATTGAACCACTTGATGTCTGTCCATTATCTCCTTAAAATTCATCAGCCCAGCTTAATTTTTTTTTTAAAAAAAAAGATCACCCAGAGTCAAACATCCAAAATAAAATCTGGAAAACAGCACATTCCTCAAATTTTCTGCCTTAAAAAAAGTAGCCTGAAAAGCTAATAAATGAATTTCTTCGCAATACGCAGCACGCCAGCCAATATCAGCACCACCTCAGAGCCGACAAGATGGGCTTTCTATTCTAAAAAGGTCAGGAGAAAGAATGATCTTTAAGAAACACTTGAAGAATCTTGAAAGAACCTTTCTAGCTTAGCCATTAGGGAACAAGCCACAAGAGCCTAATATAAAGAAAAAGGAGGAAATGACCTTCACCATTAAAACTGAGAGAAGGACTAGAAGCAATGAGTCAAAAGAACAGCAAAGTGAATAGAGTGGAAAGTCACAGAACAAGTGACTGGATAACGGAAATGTGTCTGGGGAATTATTGATGCCAAATGGTAGTCAAAGCAATGGTATTCTCAGTGGTAAGGTATGGTTGTGAGAGCTGAACCTTAAGGAAGGCTGAGTGCAGAAGAATAGGTGCTGGAGAAGACTCTTGAGAGTTACTTGGACTGCAAGAAGATCAAATCCGTCAGTCCTAAGGGAAATCAACCCAGACTGTTCCCTGGAAGGTCAGAAGCTGAAGCTCAAGTACTTTGGCCACCAAATGAGAAGGGAGCCCTCACTGGAGAAGCTCCTGATGCTGGGAAAGACAGAAGGCAAAAGAAGAAGGGGATGGCAAAAGATGAGATGGCTGGACAGCGTTACTGATGTAACTAACACAAATTTGAGCAGACTTCGGAGGATGGTGGAAGACAGGAGGGCCTGGTGTGACTTGGTCCACGGGGTCGCAAAGAGTCAGGCTCGACTGTGCAACTGAACATCAACGGTAGATTTAGATGGTATTCCACATTGCATAATTAACCTCCAGAATTCATTACTGCAAGACTTGGGAAAGGCCTGTGGCTGAGACTTTTTTAAAAAAAAATACTTTACAATGCCTATAAACCACGGTGGTGGAATATCTTTCCGAGGGGTGGACAGTGGGGCAAACAAAAGATTAATATCCCCATTCCGTTCCTTGCTTCTCTGTAGACTCTGGTCAGTCGCTGCGGGAGACAAAATTCTGGATGACATGGACCTTTGATTCAGTGAAGTGATACCTAATAAGGGCGGGGTCCACACGGGCATTTTAAGCCGGGACAGGGACAAGGAACAGGCAGACCAAAAAAAGGGCAACCAAACGCACACATCTGCCTCCCGTCCCGCTCCTGCACTCATCCCGTCCGTAGGCATCCCAGTCGCGGCTCAAAAAGCTACCACTTTGGAAGCGGAAGCAAATATTTGCACCACACAGCATCTGCCCTACCAGGCATGGGGACGCCGGAGCGCGCCTGCGAGGCGCATTGGCGGTGTGAATCCACCAGGCTGCCCCAAGCCACTTCTGGCTTAAAAAAAAAAAAAAAAGCATTGATTCCAAGTGCATAGGCGTATGGGCACACGCGCACATGACCAAGGGTCATTTTGTAGAAAAATAGGTGAGGGAGCTCACTGGCAGAACTCATTAGTATATGCCACCACCACCCAGCCAAAAGCAACCTGATGCAAGAAAGAAGACCCTTCGATGAGCAAGGCCTGTTTGGGCTGGCTAGAGATCCAGGCAGCCCAAGCAGGCCTTGCTCGCCTGGGGCTCTCCTGGGTCACCCCCCACACTCCAAAGACCAGCAAGCCACCCACTGCCCAAAATCACCTAAGAAGTTGAGAAAGGGCGGTGTGGGCTTCTCCGGGGGTTAATGAGGGCTTCTGTGGGAGCGGCAAAGCTCCCAGTGGCTGGCTGGCTGCCCGCTTTCCTATCCAGGGATTGTTATGCAGCTGCACCTCCTAGTCAACGGACAAGGTAGGTGAGGAGGAAGAGGGGGAACCCTCGGAAAGGTTCAGAAGCTGTGCTCCTGTGAGCTCCTGCTGAATTCAAGGCCTGCACATGACCAATAAATGAATGGGAAAAAAAGAAACCCAAACCAAGCTACAGGGATGGTGCAGGACAGTTGTCTGACCGCAGAGTCACGTCCCAGGTGGGATATGGGTGCTTTGTGGTGGAGCGTGTGGACGGGCTTCCACCACCCCATTCTGAGCCTCCCATGCGCCCCAAGCTACCAGTCTAAAGATTTCTAAAGGTAGATAACAGCAGGAGACAAAAAGTAACTGGAGCTAAGGCATGACTAGAAGAAGATAAAGATGAAGATATTGGATTTATATCCTGCCCTCCACTTGGAAGAGTCTCAGAGCGGCTCACAATCTCCTTTACCTTCCTTCCCCACAACAGACACCCTGTGAAGTGGGTGGGGCTGGAGAGGGCTCTCACAGCAGCTGCCCTTTCAAGGACAACCTCTTCAAGAGCTATGGTTGACCCAAGGCCATTCCAGCAGGTGCAAGTGGAGGAGAGGGGAATCAAACCTGGTTCTGCCAGATAAGAGTCCGCACACTTAACCACTACACCATACTGGCTCTCCTTGGGACTACTTGGGAATGTGGGACTGCAAAGATGCATCTGGTACTACACACAATTCCCTCTTATTGGGCGAGAAACTTAGAAGAGAAGAGCTGTCTCTCTTGTTTGTCATGACTTCAAGAGACCCTTGAAAGTCACCATAAGAACCGGTACACTAGTGCCTCCGGTACAAAGAAGGGAGGTTGGTATGATATAGCCTGATCTGTAGGGGAGGGGTCGTGGCTGAGTGGTAGAGCATCTTCTTGGCATGCAGAAGGCCCCAGGTTCAATCCCCGGCATCTCCAGTTAAAAGACGTGGTAGGAGGTGATATGAAAGACCCTTTACCTGAGACTCTGAAGATCTGCCGCCAATCTGAGTAGACAATACTGGCCTGAATAAATCAAGGGTCTAATTCAGTCAAAGGCGGTATTCATGTGATCTTGGCAGATCTCAAAAGCTAGTCAGGACTTGGATGGGAGATCACCAAGGAACTGCTCCAACTCCTCTTCTCCTTTCCAGTGTATCATTTTCTCTTTTTCCAGGTTATCCTTCCCAGGCTTATTAATGCAGGGGAGGGACGGTGGCTCAGTGGTAGAGCATCTGCTTGGTAAGCAGAAGGTCCCAGGTTCAATCCCTGGCATCTCCAACTAAAAAGGGACCTGGCAAGTAGGTGTGAAAAACCTCAGCTTGAGACCCTGGAGAGCCGCTGCCAGTCTGAGTAGACAATACTGACTTTGATGGACCAAAGGTCTGATTCAGTAGAAGGCAGCTTCTTATGTTCATATGTTGAATGCACATATGCCTGATCCAACAAGAGTGCTCAGCATGGGGAATCAAGGGGTAGAATTCTAGCATGGGTGGAATTCTAGCAGGAGCTTCTTTGCATATTAGGCCACACACCCCTGATGTAGCCAATCCTCTAAGAGCTTACAAAAAAAGAGCCTTGTAAGCTCTTGGAGGATTGGCTATGTCAGGGGGTGTGGCCTAATATGCAAAGGAGCTCCTGATAGAACTCCACCCCTGTGGTCACATATATCTGGATGGACACCCTCACCGGCATCATGATGCTTCTCTGAGCTTCACTGAACTGGCAATTTTGGAACAGTAGTTTTCATCCTTGCAAAGGAATGGTGCAGGGGAGGGACGGTGCAGATTAGAGGTCACCCTGATTTTTTTAAAAAAAAAATCAGTCGATATGGCTGAGATCCTAAGAACATTTCCCTGGAAGCAAGCCCTATATGGAGCCTAACTTCTTGAACAGATCTGCTTAGGATTGCACTCCAGTTCTTCAAGCACTTTTTATGATTAGACATGGATAGTGCGATTCCCTTTGCAGTTGCAAGCTAACATTGGATGGCAGCATACTAATGAGGATCTACCAGAATGTCCCTCTGCGATTGGCCAAACTGAAACACAACAAGAGCCACAGAAGAGCACAAGACAGTTTTCTTGGGGTCGAGCAAAAAAAATGTGCAGGTGGGGTTTTTTAGATCTGTATAATATGAATATCCTGCGGCAGCGGAAACTTTGCCAAATGGCAGGGTACGCCCACACTACAGGCAAACTGGTTTTACGGTCATTCCCATTTTCCAAGAGAATTTTGAGAACTGTAGTTCAGGGGAGAGAGGAGGGAGCTTCAGTAGAGAAACCTTAATGCCTTCGCAAATGACAGTTCCCAGGATTCTTTGGGTAAAGTGCTATAAAAAGTCTCCATCTGCAATGTAGCCGGGGATTAAGTACATTCCTCACTTTGAGCTCCATGTACTTTTTATTGTCCTTCTTTTCTTTGGCTAGAACCGAGCTTTGGCAGCTGGAACGCTTCTCACCGATCTTTGCCAAATGCCGAACTGCGTCCTTCACAGGACAAACCAGAAGACTATTAAAATGAACTTCACGAACTCCCAACTGGATGCGTAATATAACAGCAAGAATGCAAGTAAAGCCAAGTACGCTCGCCTCTAACACAGGATTCACCGAATGGAGCAAACACGCTTTCCCAAAACCAGACACGCATGCACACACACACACACAAATTACCTGACAAAGCATTAATACTGACAGTGTTTTGCGCCTACTGTCCAATCAAATGGGAGAGGATTTGAATCAAGTTATAAAAGCAGCCATTACCAAACGGATATGTCTTTCTGGTTGCCCGCTTTCAGGCTATTGCTTCCCTAATAAATCCCGTAACAACCAAAATGGAAACTAAGCTCGAAGGGCAAAGTGGGTGAGTGAATCTCTCTGCATTCCAGCCGCGGAACATTTAATGCTGCCGAACATCGAAAAGCCCGCCCCCCCCCAAAAAAAGATCAACAAATCAATACTGTTTCGTGGAGCAGAATATTTCGCCGCCAAAGAATTCGGTAAAGAAAGCGTGGGTCTCGACCTTTCTTGGGAAGGAACTCTCTTTTCCATCTCTACCAAAACCTCACGAGCAATTCCATCTCTTAACTCTCTATTTACTTGCTCTTCGAAAAAGGGGAACAAGGTCAAGTTAGTTCAAATATGTACAGACAGAGAACTGAAAAAAGCCAAGGATCGTTGCACACAAGGCCGCTCTACTCATGAGAAAATCTTTCCTATTGCACCAATTTTGTGCGGACACCAAGTTCCTTCTGCATTGAAGCGGGCTCCCCGAGGACCAAATACTATTACCAATGCATTCCCCGGTAGAGCTGAAGGCGACTCACAGCTTTGATAACTCCCCTTCTTCCGTAACTAGCCTTTCGGCCTATGCTACGAAGCCCTCTCAGACGTTCAGAAACAAAAACAATTCACAGCTCTGGGGGGGATGGGGGAAAGCTACCCTACTTCATTTTATAAATAAGCAACTGTGGATTTTGCTCCAAGTGGCCACTTGAGTAGCCCATTCCGTAAATGGCATTCTCCGTCGGATAAGGCACAATATGATACGAGTGGAGCTCTTCGTAATAAAGGGATTGCGTGCGACATTCTTGCACCATGACCTTCAGCCGTTTTCTCGTATCAGAGTAAGCAGTCCTACAGCACGGGAATCCTTTAAAGTACTCATAGCGTTCGCGCTCTGTTTCCAGGTGGATCTTCCGCAACAAATTGTTGATCAACACAGACCGGCGGAGGTAGACCTCGGGGTCTTCAAGGAACTGAAGCTTCTGCAGAGATAGTTTCAGAATACAAGTTCGATCTTCGGGTAATATCAGGTGCTAAGATAGTAAAAACATTAAAGTGATTAGCAGTGTGACAATGTGGGGAACTCATTTTAACAAAGACCAGCGCTGGATATCTGCTAGAGACGGGGGATGAGGAGATTGGATTTATACCCCACTCTTCACTACCCAAAGGAGTCTCAGAGCAGCTTACAATCTCCTTTCCTTTCCTCTCCCCACAACAAGACACTCTGTGAGGTAGGTGAAGCTGAGAGAGCTCTGACAGAAACTGCTCTTGCGAGGAACAGCTCTGTGAGAACTTGTGTGACTCAAGGTCACATCAGCAGGTGTATGTGGAGCAGTGGGAATCAAACCCGGTTCTCCCAGATAAGAGTCCATGAATTTATCCACTACAACAGACACCCCAGACACACAGACTAGCCTGTCACTTAGAGATGTCCTTTTTTCAACTTTGAATGTTGGCATTATCAATCATTTCCACTTCCTTCTCCTACCCTGCCTGCATTGAGTTCATGGTTCTCCTCTTCTAATTTTTTCCTCTCAACAGTAACTCTGTGAGAGAGGTAGGTTGAAGTTGAGTGGGTGTGATGACAGAATGGGGATTTGAACACAGATCTCCATTTTATTATCTAACGGACTACGACATCATGCTACCTCACAGCCCACTGGTTTCAAATCACAGATTTTTATAGTTCATATTAATGATTTGAGTTGTTGGTCAATGTTCCCTCTAAGCTGCAGAGTCTTGTGAACAAAAATTCTACTTTGTGAGCTACTGGTATTAAAACTGTGAACTATTGGCATTGAGGTTGTGAGCGACTGCACAAGTTAGTTTGCTCTGGGGCCATTTTTCATGAACTAAGGCAAAAATGTGTGAGCTGGAGGCTAAAAATCTGTGAGCTAGCTCACGCTAACTCAGCTTAGAGGGAACACTGTTGCTATTAATTATTTGCGTTGCTGGCATTGTTTGTGTTGCTGCTATTAATGATTTGTTTAACACATTTTACTCCCTTCATAACTAATTCTACAGCCTTTCTAGATATAAAAAACCGCATTTGTATATGCACAGGGCTTTTTGAGCAGGAACACAGTTCCAGCTGGCTTCGCATCAATAGGTGTGGCCTAATATGCAAATGAGTTTCTGTTGTTTTTTTCCCTACAAAAGCCCTGTGTGAAGTAATGGTGACATCAGGGGGGTGTCCTAATATGCAAATGAGTTCCTGCTGGGCTTTTTCTACCCCAAAAAAGCCCTGTATATACAACATATGTATAACCCTGCTGATTGGATTGGACCATAGGGACATAAGAACATAAGAGAAGCCATGTTGGATCAGGCCAATGGCCCATCCAGTCCAACACTCTGTGTCACACATAAGAACATAAGAGAAGCCATGTTGGATCAGGTCAATGGCGCATCCAGTCCAGCATTCTGTGTCACACATAAGAACATAAGAGAAGCCATGTTGGATCAGGCCAATGGCCCATCCAGTCCAGCATTCTGTGTCACACATAAGAACGTAAGAGAAGCCATGTTGGATCAGGCCAATGGCCCATCCTGTCCAATGCTCTGTGTCACACAGTAGCAAATAATTGATTTTCTTTGTTCCCTCAGTGCTAGTTGGTCTAACCCTAACCCTGACAGAACCTCAGACCGGGCATGTTCTATGTTATTGTGAAGAATTCTGATAATTTGTACATGGGTTTATTTAAAAAACATTACTAGAAATACTTTGAGGTAAAAATCTTAAGTTTGTTATCCACTTCTTACACATAAAGCAATGGTTAACCGCTTCCCTCCTTCAGTTCCAAAGCACACCTACTTTTGGAAAATACCCCTGGTAATCTTGATGTAAATCTTCTTCTTCTGCATATTTCCTCTTAAAATAGGCTACTTTCGACGTTGTTAAGGTGTTTGTTGATACTCAGCTTGGATCTGTTGGGCGACAAAGAACATCTGCAATTATCACAGCACCTCCATTTTCTAACCTCACAGAGCATTCGTTCTAGAAGGCGCCCGTTTGATTATTAGGGCAGACCTTTTCTTTTTTAAAAAAGGCGAGAAAGAGTTAGGAGACAGTCGGCAGAATAACTAAAAGCAGGGCTTTTTTTGTAGCAGGAACTCCTTTGCATCTTAGGCCCCACACCCCTGATGTAGCCAATCCACTAAGAGCTTACAGGGCTCTTCTTACAGGGCCTACTGTAAACTCTAAGAGGATTGGCTACATCAGGGGTGTGTGGCCTAATAGGCAAAGGTGCTCCTGACTGAGGCAGGAGACTTCTGAATACTGTTGCTAAGAGACAATATCAGAAAAAGCCTTGGACCCTGTGCGCTGCTTGTTGGGCCACAATGAAAAAACAGGGATGGGAAGAAAGACTAAACAACCAGATTCAGGGCGTTTTTTTGTAGCAGGACCTCCTTTGCATATTAGGCCACCCACCCCTGATGTAGCAAACCCTCCTGGAGCTTCCAGTAGGCCCTGTACGAAGAGCCCTGTAAGGAATTCTAGCAGGACCTCCTTTGCATATTAGGCCACACACCCCTGATGTAGCCAATCCTCCTGGAGCATCCAGTAGGCCCTGTACTTAAGAGCCCTGTAAGGAATTCTAGCAGGACCTCCTTTGCATATTAGGCCACGCCCCCCTGATGTAGCCAATCCTCCTGGAGCTTCCAGTAGGCCCTGTAAGAAGAGCCCTGTAAGGAATTCTAGCAGGACCTCCTTTGCATATTAGGCCACACCCCCCTGATGCAGCCAATCCTCCTGGAGCTTACAGTAGGCCCTGGACTAAGAGCCCTTGAAGCTCTTGGAGGATTGGCTACCTCAGAGGGGTGTGGCCTAACATACAAAGGAGTTCCTGCTACAAAACGAAGCCCTGCCCTCATTCAACGAAAACAAAGTGCATAATTCCACGAACACATGAAAAAGACACAAAACACAAGTAGTGCAAGGAAATGATCAATCTATACGGCGAGAAAGTCAGAATGCTGTAACACACACACGGTTGCCAATAAATACAATCGCCAAAAAAAAAAATACATGAACCAAACCAAGTTACAATACAATTCCAGGCTTCCAAGGAAAATGTAAGCAATGTTCAACACTCAAGAGTAGTATGAATATAGATTCTTCAAATGTACATAAAGTAAGTTCTTAACGGAATTTTGATCGTAATACCCGTTTTGATAAATATCTTTATCAAGAGATGCACCTGTAAACAACCTAAGCCTTTAGACTAAGGTTCTCAAGACTATGCATCAAGTTCCAAATACATATGTGTGTGTGTGTGTGTGTGTGTACATATATATCTCGGCTTGGCTTCGCGAACGAAGATTTAAGAAGGGTGCAATAGTCCACGTCTGCTGCAGGCTCGCTGGTGGCTGACAAGCCCAATGCGGGACAGGCAGATCCGGCCACAGTGGCTGCAAGGAAAAGTCTGATTTGGGTCTGATTTGATATTTATATATATATAAATGCTTCTTATAGACAAGCTGGAAAGGGTCCAGAGGAGGGTGACAAAGATGGTGAGGGGTCTAGAGACCAAGTCCTATGAGGAAAGGTTAAAGGAGCTGGGCATGTTTAGCCTGGAGAGAAATCATAGAATCATAGAGTTGGAAGGGACCTCCAGGGTCATCTGGACCAACCCCCTGCACAATGCAGGAAACTCAGAAACACCTCCCCCTAAATTCACAGGATCTTCATTGCTGTCAGATGGCCATTAGCCTCTGTTTAAAAACCTCCAAGGCGAAGAAGACAGAAACAGGATACAGGATGATCTTGACAGGCTGGAAAACTGGGCTAAAATCAATAAAATGAATTTTAACAGGGATAAATGTAAAGTTTTGCATTTAGGTAGGAAAAATCCAATGCATGGTTATAGGATGGGGGAGACTTGTCTTAGCAGTACTATGTGTGAAAAGGAACTAAGGGTCTTAGTGGATCATACGCTGAACATGAGTCAACAGTGTGATGCAGTGGCTAAAAAGGCAAATGCAATTGTGGGCTGTATCAACAGAAGTATAGTGTCCAGATCATGTGATGTGATGGTATCGCTTTACTCT
This sequence comes from Heteronotia binoei, assembly GCF_032191835.1. Lineage (NCBI taxonomy): Eukaryota > Metazoa > Chordata > Lepidosauria > Squamata > Gekkonidae > Heteronotia > Heteronotia binoei. Next base: position 17,796,129 of record NC_083243.1, on the reverse strand, counting down.
GCTCTGGTAAGACCTCACCTGGAGTATTGTGTTCAGTTTTGGTCACCACATTTTAAGAAGGATATGGACAAGCTGGAACGAGTCCAGAGGAAGGTGACGAAGATGGTGAGGGGTCTGGAGATCGAGTCCTATGAGGAAAGGTTGAAGGAGCTGGGCATGTTTAGCTAGGAGAGGAGGCGGCTGAGAGGTGATATGATCACCATCTTCAAGTACTTGAAGGGCTGTCATATAGCGGAATTGTTTTCTGTGGCCCCAGAAGGTAGGACCAGAACCAACGGGTTGAAATTAAATCAAAAGAGTTTCCGGCTCAATGTTAGGAAGAACTTCCTCAGTTCCTCAGTGGAACAGGCTTCCTCGGGAGATGGTGGGGTCTCCTTCCTTGGAGGTTCTTAAACAGAGGCTAGAGGGCCATCTGACAGCCGTGAAGATCCTGTGAATTTAGGGGGAGGTGTTTGTGAGTTCAGAGCGGTTCCTCAGTGGAACAGGCTTCCTCGGGAGGTGGTGGGCTCTCCTTCCTTGGAGGTTTTGAAACAGAGGCTAGATGGCCATCTGACAGCAATGAAGATCCTGTGAATTTAGGGGGGAGGTGTTTGTGAGTTTCCTGCATTGTGCAGGGGGTTGGACTAGATGACCCTGGAGGTCCCTTCCAACTCTATGATTCAATAGCCGGAGCTTTGTTCACAATACAATGATTGCAATGATACAATGATCTTCCACCAGTATCTGGAAGCCCAAGATGTACACTCAGGTTATGCATTCATATCAGACATCCAAGCACTGACTAGACATGCCTCCACATCAGCATCCTTCAGGACATATGACAACTGTGGCCAAACTGCATCTCGGGACCCACATGTGGCTCTTTCACACATATTGTGCAGCGCTCGAAACCCTCTCCCCCCGCACCCACGGCCAGCTTGGAGAAGGCATTGGTCTCCTTAAATCGCTTCTCCAAGCCAAGCCAGCAGGCAGTTTAGAGAATGCATTTAAAGTTAATGTCACTTTCTTTCCACTTATCCCTTCCTCCATCCCTCCCCACCTATTTGCCTTCCTCCTTCCTGGGCTGGCCTTGCCACTAGGCAAACTAGGTGATTGCCTAGGGCGCCAGCCTCCTGGGGGCACCACATTGGGCAACCCCCATGTGACGTTATCAGTGCAGGGAGTGGGGAAGCCAGAAATTAGCCTCGCCTGGGCTGCCTGGCGTGACATGGCCCATGGGGTCGCAAAGAGTCGGACTCAACTGTGCGGATGAACAACAAAAAAAAGGGTGCCAGTCAGCCTAGGACCAGCCCTGCTTCCTTCCTTCCTGTCTGGCAGCTCTCCAACATCTGACGTTCGTGACTTGCAGCTCTCCAACATCTGACAGTTATTCTATGTGGCTCTTACATTAAGCAAGTTTAGCCACCCCTGATTTACGGAACAGTTTCAGATTTGCTTACTCGAATGTATTTAAGGATATTTCCATCCCACCTTGTTTGATCTGACCAGCTTCAAATGGCTGGAGGCACATCAAAGTTTATACAGACTCAGATGTACATTTGCATTCGGTCCGGCAATTCCCGGCACAGGGCAGGAATTTTCATACCGAAAGGTTGTCTTCATAGAGATCTCCCTTGGATGCACATGTCCTGCAAGACCAGATCTAACCAACCCGGACGTTGTGTGGCGAATTAGCATCATTTTTATCTAAATCTTCCTTTTCAGTTGTTTGGAAGAGCGCACAAGTTTATCAGGAAAATGACTCTTCTGCTGTTCTTAATCAAAGCTATGCCTTCAGTCGCAGGGCAAATGATCTCATTTCCACTGTATTTTCTTGAGATCCGTTTTCGATTTCAACAGTAGGTGGCGGTATTGCCACATTAAAAATCCAAGCCAACAAATTTCAGGGCAGAGGGGTAGCGGTTCATACAGGAAAGACATTGAGTATTTTTTCCTCGGGAGGTGGTGGGCTCTCCTTCCTTGGAGGTTTTTAAACAGAGGCTAGATGGCCATCTGACAACGATGAAGATCCTGTGAATTTAGGGGGAGGTGTTTGTGGGTTTCCTGCATTGTTCAGGGAGTTGGACTAGATGACCCTGGAGGTCCCTTCCAACTCTATGATTCTGTCCCTGAGCTAAAGCCCTTATCCACGGGAGGCCACACACATGAAGACACATGAAGCAGCCTTACTCTGAAGCAGACCTTTGGCCCATCGAAGTCAGTATAGAATCATAGAGTTGGAAGGGATCTCCAGGGTCATCTAGTCCAACCCCTTTTACAATGCAGGAAACAGAGTATTGTCTGCTCTGCCTGGCTGCAGCTCTCCAGGGTCTCAGGTGGAGGTCTTTCACATCCCCTATGACCTGATCGTTTTAACTAGGAATGCCAGCCCTGCAGAAGCTCTTCCACTGAGCCGTAGCCCCTCCCCAAGTCAGCTGCCTCCAGGACTTTTTTTATAGCATGAGCTCCTTTGCATATTAGGCCACACACCCCTGATGTAGCCAGTCCTCCTGGAACTTACAGTAGGCCCTGCACTAAGAGTCCTGGAAGTTCTTGGAGGATTGGCTACATCAGGGGGGTGTGGCCTAATATTGAAGAAGAAGATAGAGGAAGATATTGGATTTATATCCTGCCCTCCACTCCGAAGAGTCTCAGAGCGGCTCACAATCTCCTTTACCTTCCTCCCCCACAACAGACACCCTGTGAGGTAGATGAAGATATTGGATTTATATCCCGCCCTCCACTCCGAAGAGTCTCAGAGCGGCTCACAATCTCCTTTACCTTCCTCCCCCACAACAGACACCCTGTGAGATGGGTGGGGCTGGAGAGGGCTCTCACAGCAGCTGCCCTTTCAAGGACAACCTCTGCCAGAGCTATGGCTGACCCAAGGCCATTCCAGCAGGTGCAAATGGAGGAGTAGGGAATCAAACCCCGTTCCCCCAGATAAGAGTCCGCACACTTAACCACGACACCAAACTGGCTCACTGCAAAAGCAGGGCTTGTTTTGTAGCAGGAACTCCGTTGCATATTAGGGCACACACCCCTGATGTAGCCAATCCTCCTGGAGCTTCCAGTTAGCCCTGTACAAAGAGCCCTGTAAGCTCTTGGGGGATTGGCTACATCAGGAGGGTGTGGCCTAATATGCAAAAGAGTGCCTGCTACAAAACAAGCCCTGATTGCCTCCCACACATCAGGAGGGACCCTTACTGCGTTTTGAAAATCACACCGATACGCTAGTCAAAGACCAGGGTCAGAAGAAGCCCATCCCAAGCATTTCTCATGCCATGCCTTGAAAATGGCTCTGTGGAGGAGTGCAGCTCGTAGGAAATGGGGGCTGATTTCCAAAAGCGGCCCCTAAAGGCGTTGCCATCATGGGACACAGTGCGATGCTCTTGGCACGATGGATTCTTGGCTTCCCAGCCAAAGTGAAGTTTGCCCTTTAAAAGTGCCGTTATTTATTTGTTTGTTTTATTTATTTCATTCGATTTATATCCCGCCCTACCCCACCGAAGCGGGCTCCGGGCAGCTCACAACATAAAAATTCTAACAATAAAATTAAGAATTAAAATACATTAATAATTTACACAATAAAATAAACGCAATTCATCAGTCTTCCTTAAAATATTCAGATGCCGGTCAGTTGCATGCCAACCGGAAGGGGACTGTCTTACAGGCCCTGCGGAACTGCCCAAGGTTCCGCAGGGCCCTCACCTCTTCCGGCAGCTGGTTCCACCAGCAAGGGGCTGTGATCGAAAAAGCCCTGTCCCTAGTTGACTTCAAACGGGCCTCCTTTGGCCCGGGGATTGTAAGGAGATTTTGAGTACCCGATCTCAGTACTCTCTGGGGAACATATGGGGAGAGACGGTCCCTAAGGTAGGCAGGTCCTAGGCCATATAGCATCTGCTGGCAGCCCTCTGGCTTTTGCGATTCCCCCCCCCCCGGTTGCAACGCTTCTCTTATGTGACAAAAGTAAGCGATGTCCTGCCCTGCACCAAAAACCTGGGAGGGCTTGGGCTGTCCTTCTCTTGGGGATCGGGGGGGGGGGGAGGTTTCACAGTTGCTTGCCTTATTTATGTTTTAAAATCCCTGAGTTCCATGTAGGGTTCCCAAGTCCCCTGCGGCCTTCAAAGTTTTCCCTCCCAAATCGCTAGAGTGTCCAGGGAAACCATAGAGTGGCCAGCGAGCAATGTCACCGGTGACATCACTTCTGGGTCGTCATGGCGCTGGTGACGTTGGGAGAGGTTCCCCCGCCGTCTAAGTGTGGGCCAGCAGGTTGGGAACTCCAGGGCGGGAGAACCCCCACCCAGCCTGGGGACTCGGCAGCCCTGGGAAGGTGAAATGTTCTCCTACGGGTTTCTCAGTTTTGTGGATCTTGATGTCAGATTTGTGTCCATTTATCCTTCGGCGTCAGGTTTGCCCTGTTTGTCCTGTCTGGAGGGCATTGTTGGCATGGAACGGCATATACAATGTTAGAGGATGAGTAAGGCAATGAGCCTAAGAATGGTGTTGTGACAGTAAAAACAATAAAGAAACCAATGCTGTGGACTCAAGCTCAGAAGTGCCAGTTATACCGGCTCAAAAGAGCCAGTTATACCAACAACAACAAAATCCTAGAGAGAAGCATGAAACTAGGGCACTCAGTGGGGGGACCTCAAAGGAACTTCAGAAACAGACTAGAAGGAGAGACTGCTAAATTACAAGCTATTACAACACTCAGGACAATGGAACCCCCAGGGCTTAACAGAGATACTGGTTTCTGATCTCACAACACAAGCTAACGTCATTCAGTTCTCCATCTGTTTGCAAACTCTTTTCTTATGCTGTGTGCCAATCCGCTGCTATTCGCGGGTCTTACTAATTGCCTTGATCCGGTTTTAGCTCCCTTTAATGCTCAGCTACTTATGCATCTTGACTCCAGTTAACCTTCCTGGCAACACTCTCCGGCCCTCTACCTCTATGTAACAGTTGGTGACGTCTGTTTCAATGTATCTGAAGTTTCCAGTTTTCATTTAGTGTGCACCCTTGAGCTGCTCTAGAACATACGCACACATACGCAAACATTTCATTGTTAAGACCAGCCCAGAACTCGAGTTCATGGTCTGTGGTGCCAGAAGCTGTAGAATGCATGTCCTTCCGTGGCCGGCCTGATAAAGCATTGAGGTGGAAACTGGGGGGGGGGGGGTGTTCATTGCCACTATGCAATATGAGCAACATGCTGATTCAGTGTAAAGAGAAGAAGAAGAAGAAGAAGAAGAAGAAGAAGAAGAAGAAGGAGGAGGAGGAGGAGGAGGAGGAGGAGGAGGAGGAGGAGGAGGAGAAGGAGAGAAGGAGGAGAAGGAGGAGGAGAAGGAGGAGGAGGAGGAGGAGGAGAAGGAGAAGGAGAAGAAGGAGGAGAAGGAGAAGGAGAAGAAGGAGGAGAGGAGGAGGAGAAGGAGAAGAAGGAGAAGGAGAAGGAGAAGAAGAAGAAGAAGAAGAAGAAGATGACGATGATGACGATGATGATGATGATCTTGGATTTATATCCCGCCCTCCACTCCGAAGAGTCTCAGAGCGGCTCACAATCTCCTTTACCTTCTCCCCCACAACAGACACCCTGTGAGGTAGATGAAGATATTGGATTTATATCCCGCCCTCCACTCCGAAGAGTCTCAGAGCGGCTCACAATCTCCTTTCCCTTCCTCCCGCACAACAGACACCCTGTGAGGTAGATGAAGATATTGGATTTATATCCCGCCCTCCACTCTGAAGAGTCTCAGAGCGGCTCACAATCTCCTTTATCTTCCTCCCCACAACAGACACCCTGGGAGGTGGGTGGGGCTGGAGAGGGCTCTCACAGCAGCTGCCCTTTCAAGGACAACCTCTGCCAGAGCTATGGCTGACCCAAGGCCATTTCAGCAGGTGCAAGTGGAGGAGTGGGGAATCAAACCCGGTTCTCCCAGATAAGAGTCCGCACACTTAACCACTACACCAAACTGGCTTTTTAGGGCTTTTTTGGTAGCAGGAATGCCTTTGCCTATTAGGCCACCCACTTCTGATGCAGCCAATCCTCCTGGAGCTTCCAGTAGGCCCTGTAAGAAGAGCCCTGTAAGGAATTCTAGCAGGACCTCCTTTGTATATTAGGCCACACACCCCTCCTCCTGGAGCTTCCAGTAGGCCCTGTAAGAAGAGCCCTGTAAGGAATTCTAGCAGGACCTCCTTTGGCTATTAGGCCACACACCCCTGATGTAGCCAATCCTCCTGGAGCTTCCAGTAGGCCCTGTACGAAGAGCCCTGTAAGGAATTCTAGCAGGACCTCCTTTGGCTATTAGGCCACACACCCCTGATGTAGCCAATCCTCCTGGAGCTTCCAGTAGGCCCTGTACGAAGAGCCCTGTAAGGAATTCTAGCAGGACCTCCTTTGCACATTAGGCCACACACCCCTGATGTAGCCAATCCTCCTGGAGCTTCCAGTAGGCCCTGTACGAAGAACCCTGTAAGGAATTCTAGCAGGGCCTCCTTTGCCTATTAGGCCACCCACTCCTGATGCAGCCAATCCTCCTGGAGCTTCCAGTAACCAGTGTTACTGATGTAACTAAAACAAATTTGAGCAGACTTTGGAGGATGGTGGAAGACAGGAGGGCCTGGCGTGACTTTGTCCATGGGATCGCAAAGATTCGGACTCGGACTGTGCGACTGAACAACAACTCCTTTGCAAATTAGGCCACACACCCCTGATGTAGCCAATCCTCCAAGAGCTTACAGAGCTCTTAGTACAGGGCCTACTGTAAGCTCCAGGAGGACTGGCTACATCAGGGAGGTGTGGCCTGATATGCAAAGGAGTTCCTGCTACAAAAAAAGCCCTACTAGGCACTAACTGGATTCAGATCTAACGAGGAAGGCAGCTCTATCCTATTCCCCTTGGACCATCTCCTGGATGCCGTCCAAATCTTCGTGGGTTGCTGTCCCTTTGGAAAAGGATTATGGAACCGTTTTAAGCTAATTGCATTGGAAGACTTGGCGAGGATTGGAGAAACATTTCCAGAGGGGTGGGGTGCTCTGACGTGTCTTAAAATGTCGCTATTTAGTTTAACAAAACTCAGAAAGGAAAGGAAAGGCCAATTCAATTAATCCTTGGCCTGTTTTCCTCAATTATTGGAACATAACCCATAATATCACTTTCCAAACGTTCAGTCTGTCACGTTATAGAAGAGTGAGACTCTAGAAACTATTTATTTAAGAACACAAGAGCAGCCATGTTGGATCAGGCTAATGGCCCATCCAGTCCAAACACTCAGTGTCACACGCTGGCCAAAGCCCAGGGGTCATCTGGAGGTCCACCAGTGAGGCCAGAATTCCACTTTTTAAAAAATATATTTAGCTACCTTTCTATCTCATGGAACTCAAGGCAGCTTAGAATCATAGAATTGGAAGGGACTTCGAGGGTCATGTAGTCCAACCCCCGGCACAATTCAGGAAATTCACAAATTCCTCCCCCTAAATTCACAGGATCCGCATTGCTGTCAGATGGCCATCTAGCCTCTGTTTAAAACCCTCCAAGGAAGGAGAGCCCAGCACCTCCCGAGGAAGCCTGTTCCACTGAGGAACCGCTCTAAACTCACAAACACCTCCCCCTAAATTCACAGGATCCGCATTGCTGTCACATGGCCCTCTAGCCTCTGTTTGAAAACCTCCAAGGAAGGAGAGCCCACCACCTCCTGAGGAAGCCTGTTCCACTGAGGAAACGCTCTAAACTCACAAACACCTCCCCCTAAATTCACAGGATCCGCATTGCTGTCAGAAGGCCCTCTAGCCTCTGTTTCAAAACCTCCAAGGAAGGAGAGCCCACCACCTCCCGAGGAAGCCTGTTCCACTGAGGAACCGCTCTAAACTCACAAACACCTCCCCCTAAATTCACAGGATCCACATTGCTGTCAGATGGCCATCTAGCCTCTGTTTAAAAACCTCCAAGGAAAGCTTACGGCATCAACGAGTGGGAATACAATTTTTTTTAAAGCCATTTAAAACCGCAGTTTCTCTCTGGTTTCTGTTCTTGAATGTGTCTCTAAATGTGTAGGGAATGAATACTAACATGATGGAGTGTGCTACGTGGGAAAAGCTGGGGCGGTGGGAGGCTGCCTTGGTGGTAGAGCCTCTGCTTGGCATGCAGAAGCTCTCCGGTTCAATCCCCACCATCTCCAGCTAAAAAGGACTGGGTGGTGGATGACGTTAAAGAGACTCTCCCTGAGACGTCTGGAAAACCACTGCCAGTCTGAGTAGACAACACTGACCTTGGGGAACCACTGGTTTGATTCAGTATAAGGCAGTTATAGATCTCCAGCCTGCCAAGAAACCTACTGAGTGTCTTTGCTCTTGCACTATCCTACACATACTGTCATATAGGGCTGCCAAGCCCCCAGTCCGGGCAGGGGTTCCTCCGCGCGGGAGGTTCCCAACCTGCCGGCCCAATGTGGAACTTTCCCCTAAGTTTCCGGTGCAATGACGTCACATGGAAGTGACATCATCGCTCCGATGACATCGCACGCCGGTTCGTCTAAGCGTTTCCGGGAAAACTCTATGGTTTTCCTGGACGCTGTAGCCATTTGGGAGTGAAAACCCTATGGTCAAATAAGTACCATAGAGTTTCCCCCTCCCAAATGGCTAGAGCATCTGGAAAAAAACATAGAGTTTGCCCGGAAATGCCTAGAGCGGCCGTGCAAAATGACGTCATTGCGGCGCGCGCGCTTTCCGTCCGCATGAAAGTCCCCTGATGGAAGAGATGGGGGACTTGGCAACCCTACGGTCATATGATAAGTGATGAATTAATTTGTGAGCAGTGACTCGTGAGAGCTCATCCCCTGTCACAAATAGTGCTCGTCTTTTAAGGTGTTACTGGACTCTTGCTCTTTCCTACTGCAACACCACAGTGGCTCATGTATGGCTGATCCAGTCCAGCATTCCAACCACATTTCCTCTCAGATCATGGCTACATAAGAGAAGCCATGTTGGATCAGGGCAATGGCCCATCCAGGCCAACACTCTGTATCATACAGTGGCCAAAAAAACCCAGGTGCCATCAGGAGGTCCATCAGTGGGGCCAGGACACTAGAAGCCCTCCCACAAGCACCGAGAATACAGAGCATCCCTGCCCCAGACAGAGAGTTCCAACAATATGCTGCGGTTAATATCCACAGCTGGACCTCTGCTCCAGATGTTGATCCAATCCCCTCTTGAAGCTGGCTATGCTTGTAGCTGCCACCACCTCCTGCGGCAGTGAATTCCATGTGTTAATCACCCTTTGGGTGAAGAAGTACTTCCTTTTATCCGTTCTGACCCGACTGCTCAGCAATTTCATTGAATGTCCACGAGTTCTCGTATTGTGAGAAGGGAGAAAAGTCCTTCTTTCTCTACCTTCTCTATCCCACGCATAATCTTGTAAACCTCTATCATGTCACCCCCTCAGTCGACGTTTCGCCAAGTTAAAGAGCCCCAAGCTTTTTATCCTTTCTTCATAGGGAAAGTGTTCCAAAGCTTTAATCATCCTAGTTGCCCTTTTCTGCACTTTTTCCAAAGCTGTAATATCTTTTTTTAAGAGACCCGTGGCACAGAGTGGTAAAGCTGCAGTAGTGCAGTCCGAAACTCTGCTCACGACCTGAGTTCGATCCCCGGCGGAAGCTGGGTTTTCAGGTAGCCAGGTTCGAGGCTGACTCAGCCTTCCATCCTTCCGAGGTCGGTAAAATGAGTCCCCAGCTTGCTGGGGGGAAGTGTAGATGACTGGGGAAGGGCAATGGCAAACCACCCCGTAAAAAGTCTGCCGTGAAAACGTTGTGAAAGCAACGTCACCCCAGAGTCAGAAACGACTGGTGCTTGCACAGGGGACCTTTCCTTTCCAATATCTTTTTTGAGGTGCAGTGATCAGAACTGCACACAGTACTCCAAATGAGACCGCAGCATCGATTTATACAGGGGCATTATGATACTGGCTGATTTGTTTTCAATTCCCTTCCTAATAACTCCAGCATTGGCTTAGTCGGGAAGGAAGGTTGATAAAAGCAGACAGGCAGTTCAGGCAGGCGCTACAACAGGAGAACCAAGCAGGAAAAAGTTGCCTTCAAATAGCAACCTATCTCCAGTCGCTCCAGCTGAGGAACCAGGCTAGCTAACAGCTTGATAGCACCTGAGAGGGAGGGACGGTGGCTCAGTGGTAGAGCATCTGCTTGGCAAGCAGAAGGTCCCAGGTTCAATCCCCCGGCATCTCCAAAAAAGGTCCAGGCAAAAATAGGTGTGAAAAACCTCAGCTTGAGACCCTGGAGAGCCCGCTGCCAGTCTGAGAAGACAATACTGACTTTGATGGACCCAGGGTCTGATTCAGTATAAGGCAGCTTCATGTGTTCATGTGAGAGCCTATTGGCTCTTTGATGTAATCACTGTTGAGAGTTGCAGTACCGCCTATGACCATCTTCCACGGTGGCGCTATACTACTGAGAAGAGTCCAGCCGTTCTACGGCTAAACATGTATCCTGGGGCCTGATCCCTGCGTGTTTCCTTTAAGACCTCTGCAAGCACAGATCTACCTTTAATTAAACCAAAGCAAATCGGTAGTACCTCGCAGTGCTGAATCAATCCGCAAAGCGCCTTCCTTCAGCGTCGCCTGCGGGTCTAGCAAGTCTCTCCCTTTGCATAAGCCCAGTAAGCATCGCTTCCTGCGCAGTTCTGCTGAACAAACACCTGTTAAAACGAGAAGATGAGAGGGAGAGAAAGGTACATCACTCAGCAGTGCGTGAAGCCCATATGGCCGAGATGGCTGTATCACCCCGCAACAAAATTCTAATTTCCCGGGAGGGGAGGGGGGGAAACCATCGTTCCAAACCGGCCAGCAATTTCTGGAAGCTGCCCACTCTGCGGCAACCTTGACCTTGCTTTCGGCTCTCGGAAGGAAATTGAGATGTTTCCTTATCCGAGACTATAGAAATGTTTCAGGGAAGGACAAAACTCATTTTCGGTCTGAGAGATGTCTGTAATTACAGCAGACGGAACCCAATACATCAGGTGGCCTTGGCTGAGAGCGACGGGGAAATGTCCAAGGATGAATTTTCTCTCTCTTTTCCTTCCTTTTAAAAGAAGGACCGAGTGTATGCGCAGGGGAGTCTATCTGAAATGGCTGTCTTCTACAATTGAAGCATAGCATTTGAAGACAATCGTTTCAGCTAGACCCCCACCGGGGAGAAAGTGTGAGAAGAAAGGCTTGTATCCAGACCTTCATAGGGTTGCCAAAACCCAGTTGGGGGCAGGGGATCCCCCAGTTTGGAGGCCCTCCCCCTGCTTTAGGGTTATCAGAAAGTGGGGGGGGAGGGAAATGCCTGCTGGGCACTCTGTTATTCCCAATGGAGACCGATTCCCATAGGGTATAGTGAATAATTGATCTGTGAGTATCTGGGGCTTTTGGGGGGGCTGCTTTTTTAGGCAGAGGCCATCAAATTTTCAGCATAGCATCTGCTACATCTCCTCAAAGCACCCTGCAAATTTAAAAGAGATTGGACCAGGGGGTCCAGTTCTATGAGCCCCAAAAGAAGGTGCCCCTATCCTTCATTATTTCCAATGGATGGAAGGCGTTTAAAAGGTGTACGGTCTCTTTAAAAGTGATGGCCAGAACTCCCTTTGAAGTTCCATTTTGCTTGTCACAACCTTGCTCTTGGCTCCAGCCCAATGTCTCCTGGCTCCACCCCAAAGTCCCCAGATATTTCTTGAATTGGACCTGGCAACCCAACTTTTCCAACTGTGGAAGGAGGGCAGTATGATTTGGGGGGTATCCCCTTCCTGCTTCAAGACCCCCACTTTGCTCAACTCATGTTATTCTGGAAGTCCCGGGGGGGTTGATTTGGAAGACCGCTACATGCACGAAGGGACAGACAGAGAAGCCCTTCCAAACAGGGTTCCAAACAGTATGTTGTCGAAACTTTCATGGCTGGAGTCCTTTGGTTGTTGTAGATTTTCCAGGCTGTGTGGCCGTGGTCTTTGCATTGTGAGACCTGATATTTTGCCACCAACCGTAACTGGCATCCTCAGAAGTGTAACCGATAGTCAATAGCCAATTCATATACAAAAGAGGTAAGCTCCTCCATTAGCTTGTCACAGACCAGGAAGCTCCCACAAGATAATGACTCGGCCCTACCCCACCTGCCCGAGGAGATATAAATTACTTGCCTACCAACTTTTCTCAATTTGACCCAGAGAGAACTCCAGTTTTTTGGGTTACACCTCTGAGGATGCCAGTCACAGTTGCTGGGGAAACATCAGGTCTCACAATGCCAAGACCACGGCCACACAGCCTGCAACAATCTACAACAACCAAAGTGACCCAGTATTTCTTTTCCAAGGCAAGAGAGGAGGAGAGGCGGTTTGCAATTGGCTGCCTCGACCTACAATTCTGGACTTCTTCAGTGGTCAGCCATCCAAGTACTGACCATCTGATGAGATTGGGCTAGCCTGAGCCATTCTGTCTACAGGTCTGCTCTACTTGCTCTGATCACACTAAGTAGGCTGGACGTGGACATCAATCTTCAATTCTGTTTCAAATGGCATATAACATCTAATGGGAGAGGGCTGCCACCGCATCTGGATCTATCACACGTCTGGATCTTCTGCATCTGGATCTACCACATCTGGATCTACCACATCTGGATCTATTATGCTCCTTTGGAACGGGTCCAAAGGAGAGAGACAAAGATGGTGAGGGGTCTGGAGACCAAGTCCTATGAGGAAAGGTTGAAGGAGCTGGGGATATTTAGCCTGGAGAGGAGGCAGCTGAGAGGTTATATGATCACCATCTTCAAGTACTTGAAGGGCTGTCATATAGAGGAGGGTGTGGAATTGTTTTCTGTGGCCCCAGAAGGTAGGACCAGAAACAGTGGGTTGAAATTAAATCAAAAGAGTTTCCGGCTCAACATTAGGAAAAACTTCCTGACAGAGTGATTCCTCAATGGAACAGGCTTCCTCCTTGGGAGGTGGTGGGCTCCCCTTCCTTGGAGGTTTTTAAACAGAGGCTGGATGGCCATCTGACAGCAATGACGATCCTGGGAATTTATGGGGAGGTACTTGTGAGCTTCCTGCCTTGTGCAGGGGGTTGGACTAGATGACCCTGGAGGTCCCTTCCAACTCTACGATTCTATGATTCAGTACTAACCGCCTAGGATCTGTACGCGTTGAGTAAGGGAAAGATTATGATCCGCCTGAATAGATGAAGTAGCACTTTTATTTGATTGTTTTATTGTTTTACTGTTTTAATCTTGTTTATTGTGCATTTTATGTTGTTAGGCGCCTTGAGTCTGCATAGAATGGCCGGGATAGAAATATAACGTAAATAAACAAATAAATATCGCCAATCCTCCTGGAGCTTACAGGGCTGTTCTTACAGGTCCTACTGGAAGCTCTTGGAGGATTGGCTACATCAGGGGGTGTGGCCTAATATGCAAAGGAGGTCCTGCTAGAATTCCTTACAGGGCTCTCAGTACAGGGCCTACTGGAAGCTCCAGGAGGATTGGCTACATCAGGGGGCGTGGCCTAATATGCAAAGGAGGTCCTGCTAGAATTCCTTACAGGGCTCTCAGTTCAGGGCCTACTGGAAGCTCCAGGAGGATTGGCTACATCAGGAGGGTGTGGCCTAATATGCAAAGAAGGTCCTGCTAGAATTCCTTACAGGGCTCTCAGTTCAGGGCCTACTGCAAGCTCCAGGAGGATTGGCTGCATCAGGGGGTGTGGCCTAATATGTAAAGGAGGTCCTGCTACAGAAAAAGCCCTGGGGGTTCATCATAAGTCAAGGATGATTTGATGGGGGGGAAATGGAACTGCCAGTGAACGTCTAATCTAAAGCATTGGGACATATCCACGGACAGACCCAGGAGGAGGGTCTCATGTAGTCAAGCCCATAACTTAGCCTTCAGCAGATCATTCAGCTCCTGGATCGCCATGTGCATCTCAGGATACAAAAAGAGCTGGTTTTTATACCCTGCTTTTCAGGCATCTCAGAACGGCTTACGATATTGGATTTTGGATTTATATCCCGCCCTATACTCTGAATCTCAGAGTCTCAGAGCGGTCACAGTCTCCTTTACTTTCCCCCTCCCCCACAAGAGACACCCTGTGAGGTAGGTGGGGCTAAGAGAGCTCTCACAGCAGCTGCCCTTTCAAGGACAACTCCCTCGAGAGCTATGGCTGACCCAAGGCCATTCCAGCAGCTGTAAGTGGAGGAGTGGGGAATCAAACCCGGTTCTCCCAGATAAGAGTCCGCCCACTTAACCACTACACCAAACTGGCTCTCCTTCCCTTCCTCTCCCCTTGTGAGGCAGGTGAGGCCGAGAGAGCTCTGAGACAACTGGGACTGTCCCAAGGTCACCCAGCTGGCTGTGTATGGAGGAAGAGTGGAGAATCACACCAGGTTCTCCAGATTAGAGTCTGCTGCTCTTAACAACTACGCCACAGCCGGCTCTCCGCTACTGAGCCTGGAAGCTTGGGGCTCTTTAGCTTGGAGAAACGTCGACTGCGGGTTGATATGATAGAGGTTTACAAGATTATGTATGGGATGGAGAAAGTAGAGAAAGAAGTCCTTTTCTCCCTTTCTCACAATACAAGAACTCGTGGGCATTCGATGAAATTGCTGAGCAGTTGGGTTAGAACGGATCAAAGGAAGTACTTCTTCACCCAAAGGGTGATTAACACATGGAATTCACTGCCACAGGGGGTGGTGGCGGCTACAAGCATAGCCAGCTTCAAGAGGGGATTGGATAAAAATATGGAGCAGAGGTCCATCAGTGGCTGATATATATATCAGTATATATACACTGATATAAATATAAGTGTGTGTGTGTTACCACTGTGTGACACAGAGTGTTGGACTAGATGGACCATTGGCCTGATCCAACATGGCTTCTCTTATGTTCTTATGTGACACAGAGTGTTGGACTAGATGGACCATTGGCCTGATCCAACATGGCTTCTCTTATGTTCTTATGTGACACAGAGTGTTGGACTAGATGGACCATTGGCCTGATCCAACATGGCTTCTCTTATGTTCTTATGTGACACAGAGTGTTGGACTAGATGGACCATTGGCCTGATCCAACATGGCTTCTCTTATGTTCTTATGAAGCCACAAAGATGAATGAGATTTGCACTTGGCATTCGCACTCCCCGAATTCGAGCGTATTCATGGTGCACGCAAGCCCTGATTGATCTGAATGGCATCGCTTAAGTGTGGTTAGGGTAGCAGTCTGGGGGGGGGGGGGGGGGCTGGAACCATTCCATGCATAATTGATGCTAATTGCAGAGAGCACCGCTCCGTGAGCGACCTTCCATTCTACAGTGAAGTCTGTTCGATACCCTTCTGCTCACCATTGAGAACAGCTTAGCATGGGAGTTCTATACAGTCAAGTGGATCATTTTCGGCTAGCTGTTTACTGACACACCCACAGATGTGTCCAGCCCCTAGCTAGAGTCACCATGTCAGCTACACTTATGTAGCCAGTCCTCCAAGAGCTTACAGGGCTGTTCTTACAGGGCCTACTGTAAGTTCTTGGAGGATTGGCTACATCGAGAAGAAGAAGCCTGCAGATTTATACCCCGCCCTTGTCTCTGAATCAGAGAGAATCAGAGCAGTTTACAATCTCCTGTGTCTTCATCCTTGCAGGGTAGGTTTAAGTTAAAGAGTGTGACCAGCCAATGGCTATACAGCAAGGGTGGCTACGTGGGGGAAGGAAGGTATTTGTGATGTTCCTGCACGGTACAGGGCGTTGGACTAGATGACCCTGGAGGTCCCTTCCAACTCTATGATTCTATGATTCAATAGGCTATGTGACCTGGATGCCATAGACTAGCTCAAATTAATCAGATCTTGGAAGCTAAGAAGAAGACTGCGGATTTATACCCCGCCCTTCTCTCTGAATCAGAGTCTCAGAGCGGTTTACAATCTCCTATATCTTCTCCCCTCACAACAGACACCCTGTGAGGTGGGTGGGGCTGAGAGGGCTCTCACAGCAACTGCCCTTTCAAGGACAACCTCTGCCAGAGCTATGGCTGACCCAAGGCCATTCCAGCAGGTGCAAGTGAAGGAGTGGGGAATCAAACCTGGTTCTCCCAGATAAGAGTCCACGCACTTAACCACTACACCAAACTGGGAGGTGTGGCCTAACATGCAAAGGAGTTCCTGCTACAAAAAAATCCTGGGGTGGAGGACTTCTACACCATCTACCACCTGATTCTTTTAGCCACAGAAACTGAGAATTGAGGGGGAGGGGCTTTTGTATGCAAAACCCGATGCTCTGTCATTGAGCCTCTCCCTTGCTTACCTGGTGCTTTAAAGGGCCAGTCGGTCCCTCTGTAAAGCCAACACTAGATAGCCAACGTTATATCTCACAATGTGTTTTGTAACGTTTGAGTGGCACCTTTAAGACCAATGCAGTTTAAATTCTGGGTATAAACTTTCATGGGCATGCAGCCGTCTTCAGTTTTGCAGTTAACGTAGCCAGTTAAGCTTCTCTCTGCAGTTTGCCAAGCAGTTAACGTTGGTCATTGGTCAACTTTTGACGGTTCCAGAAAAGAAGAAGATGGTGGTGATGATGATGATGATGATGATGATGATGATGATGATATTGGATTTATATCCTGCCCTATAGTTTGAGTCTCAGAGCGGTCGCAATCTCCTTTACCTCCCCCCACTCCACAACAGACACACTGTGAGCTGGGTGGGGCTGAGAGAACTCTCACATAAGCCACCCTTTCAAGGACAACTCCTATGAGAGCTATGGCCGACCCAAGGCCATTCCAGCAGGTGCAAGTGGAGGAGTGGGGAATCAAACCCTGTGAGGTGGGTGGGGCTGAGAGAGCTCTGACAGAAGCTGCCCTTTCAAGGACAACTCCTACGAGAGCTATGGCTGACCCAGGGCCATTCCAGCAGGTGCAAGTGAAGGAGTGGGGAATCAAACCCGGTTCTCCCAGATTAAGAGTCCATGCACTTAACCACTACACCAAATCAGATTATTGTCTCAAAATCCTGCTCAGAATTCCCTGTCAGAAATGGTGAATGTCCTGGAGATACTTAGAACTGTTCAAAACTTTGTCGAATGGCCATAGCCAAGGCTTTTTTTTTTTTGTAGCAGGAACTCCTTTGCATGTTAGGGCACACCCCCTGGTGTAGCCTATCCTCCAAGAGTTTACAGTAGGCCTGGACTAAGAGCCCTGTAAGCTCTTGGAGGATTGGCTACATCAGGGGTGTGTGGCCTAATATGCAAAGGAGTTCCTGCTACCAAAAAAAAAGCTCTAGCCACAGGATTCTGAGTGCCTCAATCCAACAGAGCATGGGGCTGGATGCACAGAGCTCTTTTGTGCCATTGAACTGTCCGGGGGGGGGGAGAAAAGAATGACCTGCCCCCCGCTGGTGCCCCCTCCTAATCAACCAATCAGTGGGATTTTTAGCTCCCTCTGCTGGATCAAGAGAGAAGAATAGCCCAGCTCACTAGTGAACAAAGAAGAAGAAGACTGTAGATTTATACCCTGCCCTTCTCTCTGAATCAGAGTCTCAGAGCAGCTTACAATCTCCTTTCCCTTCCTCCCCCACAACAGACACCCTGTGAGGTGGGTGGGGCTGGAGAGGGCTCTCACAGCAGCTGCCCTTTCAAGGACAACTCCTACGAGAACTATGGCTGACCCAAGGCCATTCCAGCAGCTGCAAGTGGAGGAGTGGGGAATCAAACCCGGTTCTCACAGATAAGAGTCCGCACACTTAACCACTACACCGAACTGGCTCTCAAGTTTGCATACAAGGAAGCTAGACTGAAGAAGATAATCCAGCAATCTTTGAGTTCAGTATTTCCAAGCGGATAGCATGCAATGGCACTTCACGGGTCAGCCTTTGACAGCTGACACGGGGCTGGATTGCACTTGAGGGCTGGCTTGCCATGTCGACAGCCTTTGAGAGATGATATGGAATAGTATTGAGTATTGGGCAGCATACAGAACCATGCCTGCCAGGATACAAATCCTTAAAAGAAGCCAGCAAAGCACTCTGATTTTGGACACAGAGATCAAAATATGGCACAGGGAAAGCTTGAATCTAAAAACTTCAGGGCGGGGGGGGGGCGTGGAATCTTGTATTCAGATATTTTCAAATGTTTGCGTTGATGCACCTTACAAGTCATAGCCCAATCTCATCAGAGCTTGTAAACTAAGCAAGGTTGGTACTTGGAAGGGAGACCGCCAAAGAAGGACCTCTCCTTCTCACTTGCCTTCAAAGCCCTTTGCTGGAGTTGCCATTAG
The DNA here is from genome assembly GCF_032191835.1 of Heteronotia binoei. Taxonomy (NCBI): domain Eukaryota; kingdom Metazoa; phylum Chordata; class Lepidosauria; order Squamata; family Gekkonidae; genus Heteronotia; species Heteronotia binoei. Next base: position 17,777,868 of record NC_083243.1, on the reverse strand, counting down.
TCTTGGAAAGGAGACCACGAAGGAATACTCTGTAGAGGAAGGCAGTGGCCAACCACCTCCGCTTCTCACTTGAAAGGTAAATACAGTCAAAAACCCTTGGGGAAGCTTGGCACCTATTTCAAACTACAATCCTAGAAGCTCAGATAAAATATATACCACAAGTTAGGAAAGGCACAAACAGGTATAAGAAAAGGCCTGCGTGGTTAACAAACAAAGTAATGGAAGCTGTAAAAGGTAAGAAGGATTCCTTTAAGTGGTGGAAAGCTAGTCCAAGTGAGATTAATAAAAGGGAGCACAGGCTGTGGCAAATCAAATGCAAGACTGTGATCAGGCAGGCAAAAAGGGATTATAAGGAGCATATTGAAAAAAGCATAAAGACCACCAATAAAAATTTCTTCAAATATATTAGAAGCAGGAAACCAGCCAGGGAGGCAGTGGGGCCCTTGGATGACCAAGGGGTAAAAGGATTACTGAAGGAGGATAGGGAAATGGCTGAAAAGCTGAATGCATTTTTTGCCTCCGTCTTCACTGTGGAAGATGAGAAATGTTTGCCCGCTCCAGAACCACTAATTTTGGAAGGGGTGTTGAAAGAGCTGAGTCAGATTGAGGTGACAAGAGAGGAGGTCCTACAATTGATTGACGAATTAAAACCTAATAAGTCACCAGGTTCTGGATCTCCTGACAAAAATATGTAATCTTTCGTTGAAATCTGCCTTCATTCCTGAGGAGTGGAAGGTAGCAAATGTCACCCCCATCTTTTAAAAGGGTTCCAGGCCAGTCAGTCTGACTTCAATACCAGGAAAGTTGGTAGAAAGCATTATCAAGGACAGAATGAGTAGGCACATTGATGAACACAAGTTATTGAGGAAGACTCAGCATGGGTTCTGTAAGGGAAGATCTTGCCTCACTAACCTGGTACAGTTATTTGAGGGGGTGAACAAACATGTGGACAAAGGGGACCCAATAGATGTTGTTTACCTTGACTTCCAGAAAGCTTTTGATAACGTTCCTCATCAAAGGCTCCTTAGTAAGCTCGAGAGCCATGGAGTAAAAGGACAGGTTCTCTTGTGGATCAAAAACTGGCTAAGTAATAGGAAGCAGAGAGTGAGTATAAATGGGCAGTCTTCACAGTGGAGGACGGTAAGCAGTAGGGTGCCGCAGGGCTCAGTACTGGGTCCCATGCTCTTTAACGTGTTCATTAATGATCTGGAGTTGGGAGTAAGGAGTGAAGTGGCCAAGTTTGTAGATGACACTAAATTGTTCAGGGTGGAAAGAAGCAGAGAGGATTGTGAGATACTTCAAGAGGGGATTGGATAAAAATATGGAGCAGAGGTCCATCAGTGGCTATTAGCCACAGTTGAGGCTGGGTGAGTGGGCGTCAACGTGGCAGATGAGGTTCAATGTGGCCAAGTGCAAAGTAATGCACATCGGGGCCAAGAATCCCAGCTACAAATACAAGTTGATGGGGTGTGAACTGGCAGAGACTGACCAAGAGAGAGATCTTGGGGTCGTGGTAGATAACACTGAAAATGTCAAGACAGTGTGCGTTTGCAATAAAAAAGGCCAACGCCATGCTGGGAATTATTAGGAAGAGAATTGAAAACAAATCAGCCAGTATCGTAATGCCCCTGTATAAATCGATGGTGCGGTCTCATTTGGAACACTGTGTACAATTCTGGTCACTGCACCTCAAAAAGGATATCATAGCATTGGAAAAAGTCCAGAAAAGGGCAACTAGAATGTTTAAAGGTTTGGAACACTTTCCCTCTGAAGAAAAGTTAAAATGCTTGGGGCTCTTTAGTTTGGAGAAATGTCGACTGTGGAGTGACATGATCGAGGTTTACAAGATTATGCGTGGGATGGAGAAAGCATAGAAAGAAGTACTTTTCTCCCTTTCTCACAATACAAGAAGTCATGGGCATTCGATGAAATTGCTGAGCAGTCGGGTTAAAACGGATAAAAGGAAGTATTTCTTCCAAAGGGTGATTAACGTGTGGAATTCACTGCCACAGGAGATGGTGGCGGCTACAAGCATAGCCAGCTTCAAGAGGGGATTGGATAAAAATATGGAGCAGAGGTCCATCAGTGGCTATTAGCCACAGTATATTATTGTAACTGTCTGGGGCAGTGATACTCTGTATTCTTGGTGCTGCAGGGGGAGGCAAAATGGAAGGGCTTCTAGACCCACTTGTGAACCTCCTGATGGCACTTGGGAGTGGGGTATTTTTAGCCACAGTGTTGGACATCAAACTGTCGGACATCAATCTAGGACTGGTTGTTTCGGGAGTAGTTCCCCCTTGCACTTTGTGATACACTGTATTTTCTTTGAATGATTTGCTATATAAATAATTGAATTTCTAAGGATTTGAGGGTGATTTAACGTGAATGCCTGTGTGGCTCTCTCCTCCTGCTCTACCTTTTCACGTTACTCTGTTTGGTTGCTAAATCCCCAGAAAGGGGCAGGGAATCCCCCGGTTTGGAGGCCAAGTTTCCTTTTAATCCGCTCATTGCAGGATCAGCCTAGAGCAGGGGTGGCCAAACTCATTTGTTATGAGGGCCGGATGTGACATAAATGAGACCTTGTCAGGCTGGGCCATGTTGGGCCAGACCATGTGTGTACCTACTTAAGATGAGGCAGCAGAGATATAAACTTTATGAAGGACACAGACATAAGAACATAAGAGAAGCCATGTTGGATCAGGCCAATGGCCCTTCCAGTCCAACACTCTGTGTCACACAGTGGCCAAAGAAATTATATATATATATATATACACACACACACACTGTGGCTAATAGCCACTGATGGACCTCTGCTCCGTATGTTTATCCATCCCCCTCTTGAAGCTGTCTATGCTTGTAGTTGCCACCACCTCCTGTGGCAGTGAATTCCACATGTTATTCACCCTTTGGGTGAAGAAGTACTTCCTTTAACAAACAAAGTTTTTTTAAAAAAACCTGAAATAAAACATGCCTAAAACATTAGTCCTCATTGGTCTTAAAGGTGCCCTCTTTGCATTTCTCCAATGGAATCCAGGGAACTGGACAAAGGAAGCTCTGGCTCTTTCCTTCCTTCCTTCCCCAGGGAACCAGGAAGGGGAGGAGCCTCCACCAATAGAAGGACGGGAGGCTTGGTTCAGTAGCTCTGCTGTGCGACTGAGCAAGCTGTTACACAGAAGGAAGCAAGAGAGAAGGAGAAGGAAGATGACAGCCAGTTGCTCGGGGGTCTGGTTCGGCCCTCGGGCCGCATGTTTGACACCTCTGACCTGGAGCATCCCTGACGCAGAATCATAGAATTAGAAGGTTTGGTGGACAAATGCTCCACCCCACCCACTTTCTAAAAACAATTGGCAGGCTCTAGGAAAAATGTTGGTGGGTGCCATAGTCCCCCCAGACATCTCATTTGGGACCCCTGCTCTATGCAACATGTCTCTCTCTCACACTCACATAAATAGATAGGGGTGTGGTATCTATATGGGGCAGAATGCACAAAGCGTCACGAATGCTTGGGGTTAGGATGCAATTTTTTCCCTCTCCAGGGCAGCTGGGTCAGAAGGAGGAGGAGGAGAAGGAGAAGAAGGAGAAGAAGAAGGAGAAGAAGGAGAAGAAGAAGAAGGAGAAGAAGAAGAAGAAGAAGGAGAAGAAGAAGAAGAAGAAGAAGAAGGAGAAGAAGAAGAAGAAGGAGGAGGAGGAGGAGGAGGAGAAGAAGGAGGAGAAGAAGAAGACGACGACTGCAGATGAATATCCTGCCCTTCTCTTCAGAGCGGCTTACAATCTGGATCGAGACATTCTTTCTAGATTGCCCTTATCCTGCCATTCTCCATGCAGCTCAATCTGGTATTCCAGGATCTTTTCCTCCATTCACAACATCCTTGCAGGGTAGGTTTAAGAGTGTGACCAGTCCATGGCTATACAGTAGGGGTGGCCACATGGGGGAAGGAAGATATTTGTGATGATCCTGCACTGTACAGGGCGTTGGACTAGATGACCCTGGAGGTCCCTTCCAACTCTATGATTCAATAGGCTATGTGACCTGGATGCCACAGACTAGCTCAAATTAATCAGATCTTGGAAGCTAAGAAGAAGACTGCAGATTTATACCACTCCCTTCTCTCTCAAATCAGAGTCTCAGAGCGGCTCACAATCGCTTATATCTTCTCCCCCCACAACAGACACCCTGGGAGGTGGGTGGGGCTGAGAGAGCTCTCCCAGCAGCTGCCCTTTCAAGGACAACTCCTGCAAGAGCTATGGCTGACCCAAGGTCATGCTAGCAGGTGCAAGTGGAGGAGTGAGGAATCAAACCCGGTTCTCCCAGATAAGAGTCTGCCCACTTAACCACTACAGCAGGGGTGGCCAACGGTAGCTCTCCAGATATTTTTTGCTTACAACTCCCATCAGCCTCAGCCATTGGCCATGCTGGCTGGGGCTGATGGGAGTTGTAAGCAATAAACATCTGGAGAGCTACCATTAGCCTCTCCTGCACTACACCAAACTGGCTCTCGGGGATCCTGGAGGTTTTTTGCCATCTTCTGGATATGGAGGAGTCACTGGGGGGAGGCATTTAATTTAATTTTTAATTTAATTTTTAGATTTCTCTCCCACCCTTTCCCGCAAGCGGGCTCTTTGTGGATTTCCTGCCTCGTGCAGGGGGTTGAACAGGATGACCCTGGAGGTCACTTACAACTCTTATGATTCTACTATGCATAAAAACCTAGCACTGCTGGGGTGCATTCAATGAAGATCCAGAAACATGAATATATAAATGGAGCGCTTATTTTCTTCTCATCTGTCGTTTAAACATCACAAACTACCTTCCTCTACTGCAGCCAAGCCGGCTCACAAAGCTGATGGAGGTGGGGGGAGCGGGGTTAAGTTAAAAACTATTCAGATCTAAAGTAAAAGTCAAACTTCAGCAATGGTTCAAGTACAATTTTGGGGCCTGTCGTACAAGCCCAGGAGGTTGGGCCAGAACGAAGGAGTTGAAATTAAATCAAAAGAGTTTCCGGCTCAACATTAGGAAGAACTTCCTGCCCATTAGAGCGGTTCCTCAGTGGAACAGGCTTCCTCAGGAGGTGTTGGGCTCTCCTTCCTTGGAGGTTTTGAAACAGAGGCTAGAGGGCCATCTGTCAGCAATGAAGATCCTGTGAATTTACGGGGAGGTATTTGTGAGTTTAGAGCAGTTCCTCAGTGGAACAGGCTTCCTCGGGAGGTGGTGGGCTCTCCTTCCTTGGAGGTTTTGAAACAGAGGCTAGAGGGCCATCTGTCAGCAATGAAGATCCTGTGAATCTAGGGCAGGGGTAGGGAACGGCTCTCCAGATGTTTTTTGCCTACAACTCCCATCAGCCCCAGCCAGCATGGCCAATGGCTGGGGCTGATGGGAGTTGTAGGCAAAAAAAAACATCAGGAGAGCCAACATTTCCTACCCCTGATCTAGGGGGACCCATTTTTGAGTTTCCTGCATTGTGCCGGGGGTTGGACTAGATGACCCTGGAAGTCCCTTCCAACTATGATTCTAAGGGTCCAAGTCATGCTAGAAAACCGACAGAGTAAAGCAGGGATATTTTGCCTGCGTCCTCCCGATAGGCATGTGTTTTAATATGGATTTCTCGCTATATGTAGACAGTTGTTTCATCCGGGTGGCAGCTTCTTTGCAGGGAGAACTTCTGCAGGGTTACTATGGTTACTTTTCAGAGTTTCGACCACTCAACGCAACCAAGGCAGGGTGTTGATGGTGGAGAGAGGGGGGCTCTCCAGGAATAAGTGGTGGAGTGTGAACGTGTATGTGTGTGTTAGGGAGGGAGTGTCACAGAGCCACAAGAGTATGAATTTCCTTGTTGGGGAGGGGACATCACACCCTCCCTGCTTTTTTTTTTTCTCCCCCTCTCTTCTTCCCTTCGCACTTTGCCACACAGTGCAGAAACCAAAGCCAGCAATCCGAAGGAGAAAAAAAGATTTCTGCTGAGCCGGCTGCTAAACACCTGCCAGCAACCTGTAGGGAGAGCCTGTAGGGAAACACAGGTCCTTTCACCTGTCAGGAAAGGGTCCTTTGGAGAAGTAGGGCTGACAGATTCAGGTTGGGAGGGAAACACCTGGAGATTTGGGGATACAGCCTGGGGAGGACAGGTACCTCAGTGGGGTACAGTGCCTTAGAGTCCACCCTCCAAAGACATTTGGTCACCGTTCTATAGTTCAGGGGAGGCCGAACTTGCTCAACATAAGAAGAAGGAAACTGCTGATTTATACCCCGCCCTCCTCTCTAAATCAGAGACTCAGAGCGGCTCCCAATCTCCCATATCTCCTCCATCCACAACAGACACCCTGTGAGGTGGGTGGGGCTGAGAGGGCTCTCAAAGCAGCTGCCCTTTGAAGGACAACTTCTGCCTGAGCTATGGCTGACTCCAGGCCATTCCAGCAGCTGCAAGTGGAGGAGTGGGGAATCAAACCTGGTTCTCCCATATAAGAGTCAGCATACACCACCACTACACCAAACTGGCTCTCCGCATGGAGCCACATAGAATAAGCATCAGACGTCTGAGAGCCGCAAGGCAGGCAAATAGATGGGGGAGGGAGGAAGAGGTGGAAAGAAAGCAACTTTAACTTTAAATGCATTCTCCAAGCCAATGGCTGGCTTGGCTTGGAGAAGTGATTTAAAGAGAGAAATGCCTTCTCCAAGCTGGCCGACAGGGCAGTTGAGGCTTCAAGAGCCACACATGTGTGTGTGCCACATGTGTGAGCCACATGTGGCTCCTGAGCCACACCCTTGCTAATAGTTGGTTTAAAATAAATATGAGTATCCCAACCTGAACCACAAGCTAATCTCACAATATAAATGCATGGACATGCAGACATCTCGTTGTACTTATTTTATTGCAGTTATCTCTGTTATATATCTGTAGGGTTGGATGATGAAAATCCAAATGAGCTATATAATCTGGAAACCTTTTTGTTAACTCTTCTCTTCGCCCTTTCTTTTTTTTTTCCTCCTTCCCCCCCAACCCCCGATCCTTTGGAAACTTAAATATAATCTGTTAAACAGAAAACAAAAAAACCCAAAGCATCTGTTTTTCTCTAGGACTGGGAAGCTGATTTTGGTTGTCTCACCTGGAGATAACATCCAGCAATTACAAGCCATGTTCCCTCTCAGCTGAGTGAGCGTGGGCTAGCTCACAGATGTTTAGCCTCCAGCTCACATATTTTTGCCTTAGCTCAGGAAGGATGACCCCAGAGCACAATCATTTATGCAGGAGCTCACAACTTTAATGTCAGGAGCTCACCAATTTAATGCCAGGAGCTCACAAAGTAGAATTTTTGCTCGCAAGACTCTGCAACTTAAGAAGGAATATTGATTACAAGCATTGGAAACTAGGGGAAAGACAATGGGGAAAGTCTCTGGTAGCATTACTAGGTCCCCCGTGACTACAGATAGGAGATGGCAGGGCTATTTTTCTAGAGCAGGGGTGGACAACAGTAGCTCTCCAGATGTTTTTTTTGCCTACAACTCCCATCAGCCCCAGTCAGCATGGCCAATGACTGGGGCTGATGAAAGTTGTAGGCAAAAAAAAATCCGAAGAGCTACCGTTGGCCACCCCTGTTGTAGAGAAAGCCCAGCTGGAATGCATTTGCATATTAGGCCACACCCTCTGATGCCAAGCCAGCTGGAACTGTGTTTCTGTGTGTTCCTGCTCAAAGAATGCCCTGGGAGATGGGGGGGGGGGCAGTAGAGTTGTTAGATTCAGGTTGGGAAACTACTGGAGATTGGAGGATGGAGCCTGAAGAAGACAGAGATCTCAGTGGGGTACAACGCCAGAGAATCCACCCTCCAAAGCATCCCTTTTCTCCAGAGAAACTGTAGCCTGGAGAAGAGCTATGATTCCAGAGCATCCCCAGGTCTCACCTGAAAGTTGGCAACCTCAGGGATCATCCTGCCTGCTCCTTAGACTTGAGCGGGGGTGGGGGGACAGGGGAATCTATGAGGTTACTCAATAGAAATGTGCTCATCAGCAACAAGGTATTATTGTAGGGAGGAGAGGGGACTGTGGCCCTGGGGTAGGGGAATTGCTTTTTGGTCTCGGGTCTGTCTCGGAGATTTGCCCTGAAGTTCCTAGGACATGAAAAACAGAGAGTACTGGGGCTAGATCGTTTGCTCAAGATCTGGAAGGCAGCCGTATGGAGAACAGCTTTACGGGGTGGGGGGGAGCCCCTATGGAACAGAACTGGGCTTACTTCTGAGTAGACCAGCTAAGGCTTGTTTCTGCAGCCCAGTCGGGGCATCTTTATACTTTCCCCCCCACCCCCAACACCTAACCTCACCTAAGTGAGCTTATTCAGGAGCTGGGGGAAAGCATTCTGTGCATGCTCAGAAACAGTCTCCTTGTTATCAGCACTCCAGAGAAGAGGGCGAGGGTTTCCCTAAAGGAGTGCACCGTGCTTTCATAGTGCAAATCAGCTAGATAGCTCCTACAGAGAGAGAGAGCGTCGTATCCCCAGGTGTGTGAGTTTACTCTGAGGAGCCGGGAAAAAAGCATTTTGTGCATGCTCAGAAACAGTCTCCTTGTTATCAGCGCTCCAAAGAAGAGGGTTTTTTTTTTCTTTTCCCTAAAGGAGTGCACCATGCTTTCATAGTGCAAATCAGCTATATATCTCTTGCACAGAGAGAGAGAGAGAGAGAGATTCCTAACCCCGGGTGTGTGAGCTTACTCTGTGGAGTTGGGGGAAAGCATTCTGTGCATGCTCAGAAACAGTCTCCTTTTTATCAGCGCTCCAAAGAAGAGGTTTTTTTTTTCTTTTCCCTAAAGGAGTGCACCATGCTTTCATAGTGCAAATCAGCTATATAACTCTTGCAGAGAGAGAGAGAGAGAGAGAGATTCCTAACCCCAAGTGTGCCAGCTTACTCTGAGGAGCTGGGGGAAAAAGCATTCTGTGCATGCTCAGAAATAGTCTGCTTGTTATCAGCACTCCACAGAAGAGGTATTTTTTCCCTAGAGAGAGAGAGGGGGGGGGAGAGAGAGAGAGAGATTCCTAACCCCCAGGTGTGTGAGCTTACTCTGTGGATCTGGGGGAAACGCATCTTGTGCATGCTCAGAAATCCTCTTCTCACTAGCACTGCTCCAGGGAACCATCGCTTTTGAAGCCTCAGAGGAAGTGGCGCTGACTCATAAAAACCAGCGCTGGAAGAAAGCCACAGTGGTTAGCCAAAGGCGCCACCAAACGCTAGTTTTGATTGCGCTGCTCCCGGAGCCCCTTTGGATGGCCTCCAGCAATGAGAATTGTGTTGAAAGAGACCGAAGTCAACTCTCTGAGCTTTCCAAGTGCAAACCGCCCCCGTTTCTTGCTTGCAAAAAGCCAACCTCCTCAAACCCTCCGCTCCGGAGAAGAGAAGAAAGAAAGCCTCCGGGTGCTTTCGCCTACCTTCGGTTTGGTGGTGGAGGCGCACATGCCCAAGGGACGGCGCTGGAGGCGCTCGGCTTTTCCGCTCCCTTCCCGAGGTGGCGAGTCTCACGGCCGACGACCCAGCTCCTCCTGCGAGTCCCTCTCTAGTCACGGCGAGAGCATCACCGCCTCCCCTCTTCAGGCGCCCAGATGTTGCCTTCCTTCCCCCGATTGGTCCAGAGGGAGAAGATGTTAGCGGGTTGCTAGGCGCGTTGCTAAGAGGCGGTGACGCTCTCCTCAGCATCTCTGGGCTTCCAGCTGAGAGCTCCGGAGTGGAAAAGCACTCCCGTCCGGCCCGGGCGAAGGGAAGGGATGGGCAGCGCTTCTCTCCCGGAGGAAGGGGGCTGGAGGGAGGGAAGGAAAGAAAAAAGGGAGATGGAAGAGGGGGATGGGATCCAGAGACGGGGAAGGAGAGCCAGTTTGGTGTAGTGGTTAAGTGAGCGGACTCTTATCTGGGAGAACCGGGTTCGATTCCCTGCTCCTCCACCTGCACCTGCTGGAATGGCCTTGGGTCAGCCATAGCTCTGGCAGAGGTTGTCCTTGAAAGGGCAGCTGCTGTGAGAGCCCTCTCCGGAGTCCGGCCCCACCCACCTCACAGGGTGTCTGTTGTGGGGGAAGAAGGTAAAGGAGATTGTGAGCCGCTCTGAGACTCTTCAGAGTGGAGGGCGGGATATAAATCCAATATCTTCATCTACCTCACAGGGTGTCTGTTGTGTGTGGGGGGGGGGGAAGGAAAGGAGATTGTGAGCCGCTCTGAGACTCTTCGGAGTGGAGGGCAGGATATAAATCCAATATCTTCATCTACCTCACAGGGTGCCTGTTGTGGGAGGGGGAGAGTTAAAGGAGATTGTGAGCCGCTCTGAGACTCTTCGGAGTGGAGAGCGGGATACAAATCCAATATCTTCATCTACCTCACAGGGTGTCTGTTGTGGGGGAGGAAGGTAAAGGAGATTGTGAGCCGCTCTGAGACTCTTCAGAGTGGAGGGCGGGATATAAATCCAATATCTTCTTCTTCATTTGGGCAGCCCCCCCCTTTCCCGGTTATTCACGGGACCCTCAGGCACAAGGAACTCAACGGTCTGGGTTGCCAGCTCCAGGTTTGGAAATATCTGGAAATTTGATGACAGGGCTTGGGAGAGCGGGGTTTAGGAAGGAAAGGCACCTGGGTAAGGTATAATGCTATGCAGTCCTCTCTCCAAAGCAATACTTTCCCCCCACTCTCCAAGAGAATGAATGAATGAATGAATGAATGAATGAATGAATGAATGAATGAATGAATGGTATTTATATAGTCTGGAGAGCAGCTGTAATTTCAGAGCAGCTGGAGGTTGGCAACCCTAATACAATTGCAAGCATTGGGATGGCTCCGACCAGCCTTCCTCCAGCCTATGGGCTCTTCCTTTGAGTCTTCCTCTAACAGAGAAACCAGCAGTGGATAGTTGGAATAGGCTCTGGGTTCAAATCACCACTTTGCCATGGAAGCTCATTGGGAGACTTTGGGCCAGTGACACGCTCTCAGCCTCGCCTACTTTGCAGGGTTGTCATGAGGCTAATACGGGGGATGAGAGCTGCTCTGGGCTCCCATTGGGGAGAAAGGCAGGGTGCAAATGAGACGGAGAGACAGACAGAAGATCAGACATAGACAAGATGATGATGATGATGATGATGATGATGATGATGATGATGATGATGATGATGATGATGATGATGATGATGATGATGGACGGTCAGATGGATGATAGATAGATACATAGATGGATTGATGATAGAGAGAGATGAAAAATAGACAGACAGGGGGATGGATGGATAGATACACAGATGAATGGATGGAAGGATCAATGGATGATGGATCGATCGATGGATCAATTGATCGATGGATGATAGAGAGAAAGAAGGAAGGAATGGATATATGGATGGACAGATAGATAGAAGATGGATGGATTTATTTATTTTATTTATTTATTTATATTAAGATTTATACCCCGCCCTTCTCACCTAAGTGTCTCAGGGCGGCTTACAACATGATAAATTAGACAACTTCAGATTGAAACATTTAAAATACAATTAAACTATAGGTTAATAAAAAGCAGGATAAAATAGGATAATTAAAACCGGCGGCCTATAAATACATTTTGTTCCATCCAGGATGTTTTCATTGTCAGTTAATGTCATAGGCCTGCCGGAAGAGGACTGTCTTACAGGCCCTGCGGAATTGCCCTAGATCCCGCAGGGCCCGTACCTCTTCCGGCAGCTGGTTCCACCAGTAAGGTGCCGTTGTTGAGAAGGCCCGGTCCCTGGTGGATTTTAGACGGGCCTCCTTTGGCCCGGGGACTACCAACAGGTTTTGTGAGCCTGAGCGTAGTACTCTCTGGGGAACGTGTGGGGAGAGACGGTCCCTAAGGTAGGCAGGTCCTAGGCCATATGATAGACGGATGGATGGACGGAAGATAGATAGATGGATGGGTGGATAGATAGATAGATAGATAGATAGATAGATAGATAGATAGATAGATAGATAGATAGATAGATAGATAGATAGATAGATAGATAGATAGATAGATAGATAGATAGATAGATCCCTTGGCTCTGTGTAATGAAGTATTTCCTGAATAGTGATAGTCCTTGGAATAGAACAAAATTCAAGTCTAGTGTCACCTTTAAGACCAACCAAGTTTTATTCAAGGTATAAGTTGTAAGAAAGAGACCGCTAATTTCAGTTATATACGGACATCGTAATCACCCATTTGGTTGCCAGAGTGCCTGGAGATTCAACTCACACACATCTGCTGTGAAACGTGGGTTTTATCTACCATTTTATGAGACTTATGTGAATACTAACAGCCTCAGCGTTACAACAGCACTCTATATCTCTGGAAGAGCGCTAGCCAGAAGTACAGATGGGTGTCCGGCCGCTCCGTGCGTGCACCATCTCGGCCGCTGCAGTGGAAGAAGTCGCGTCACCAGGAACTGTCCGGGCAAGTGGCTTCCAGCCTTGACCATGAAAGCCATGTTGGTAAGCTAACATCATCAGCGACCATCTTCCCACAGTGCCAGACTCCATGACAGAGAAGCGAGAGGCTCATGTACTCGACAGCTGTAACAGCTATATAAGGCAATCAAGCTCAGCTTAGGCGTGGACCCTGCCAGACCGTCCAAGTCCTTGTCAAACGGCACTTTAGACAATGGACGGTGATAGCCAGAAGAGCGGAAGAGGAAGACCAGCGTCACCTAGAGCCAGAGTTCTTTGTATAAATCGGGTGTCATCTTAGGTACCAATTTGGCACTCTATTGTCACCTTTAGATAAGTTTGTAGCCTATGGACATATGAAGCTGCCTTATACTGAATCAGACCCTCGGTCCATCAAAGTCAGTATTGTCTACTCAGACTGGCAGCGGCTCTCCAGGGTCTCAAGCTGAGGTTTTTCACACCTATTTGCCTGGACCCTTTTTTTGGAGATGCCGGGGATTGAACCTGGGACCTTCTGCTTACCAAGCAGATGCTCCACCGCTGAGCCACCGTCCCTCCCCGAAGGGGGTAGGTGGGCAAAAGGATTATGACACTGGCTCAGATGGGGCATGCCCTCCACTCTAAATTCCCCCAAACCCTATTTTTAGGGCAATTGGCTTACCCACTTCTTCATGGGGTCTGGAGATTTCCCATTACGACAACTGATCTGCAGCCTTAATCACCTCCACCCATGCCTTGCCCTAACTGTCATTCTGGAGCCTCCCCTTTTCTTGAGGTAACACACCATGTGACAACGCATCATGCCCCATCTGACCCAGCGTCATAATCCTTTTGCCCGCCTACCCCCTAAGGGCTTAAGGAAGACCTTATAAGCTCCGACCCTACATCCCACATGTGTGCATCTCACAGTACCACATACCGCCCCCGATACCTGATCAGTTGAGGGTCCGTCCCGCATCTCCTTTTTCGTCGCCATTGGAGCCTTCCTCGAAGACTACGATAGGTAATTATTACCGTTTGTAATCCTTGTGTTTACCCCTCTCTATTTGTGTTTACCCCTGTCTATTTCAACCCTATCTTTATTAGGACTGTATGTGTGTTGTGTGACTTTATACCCTTGTATGTTTGCCTTTATTCTATAATAAAAACCCCTTAATTATTATGTTCTATTGCCTCATTATTGGGTAACTTCCAAAGCAGACGCCTTCTGTATAAATAGGTTTCAGATCTCGCTGAAAGGCTGATTGCCCTCCACTCTAAATTCCCCCAAACCCTATTTTGGGGGCAATTGGCTTACCCACTTCTTCATGAGGTCTGGAGATTTCCCATTATTACAACTGATCTGCAGATGACAGAGGCTCTGCATGGGATAAAGAAGGTAGAGAAAGAAGTCCTTTTCTCATGATACAAGAACTCGTGGGCACTCAATGAATTGAAGGAGCAGTAGGCTTAGAACAGGTAAAAGGAAGTAGTTCTCCACCCAAAGAGTAAATCACACATGGAATTCACTTCTGCAGGAAGTGGAGGCAGCTACAAGTATAGAGAGCTTCAAGAGGGGACTGGATCTACATCTGAAGCAGAGGTCCATCAGTGGCTGTTAGCCACAAGGTATAGATGGAACACTCTGTCTGGGGCAGTGATGCTCTGTCTTCTTCGTGTTTGGGGGGCAAGAGTGGGAGGGCTTCTGGAGTTCTGGCCCTGCTGGTGGACCACCTGATGGCACCTGGGGTTTTTTTGGCCATTGCGTCACTTGAAATAGCTGTTGGACTGGATGGGCCATTGTCCTAATTTGACATGGCTTCTCTTAACGGACTTATGCATGCAAAGAAGTGCCTCCAGTCAGGGCTCTTTTTTTAGCAGGAACGCAGCTCCAGCTGGCTTGGCATCTGGGAGGTGTGGCTGAATATGCAAATGAGTTCCTGCTGGGCTTTTTTGTAGAAACAATGTGAAACATTTTGTGAAACAATGATGACATCAGGAGGTGTGACCTAACATGCGACATCAGAGGGGTGTGGCCTAATATGCAAATGATTTCCTGCTGGGCTTTTTCTACAAAAGAGCCCTGCGTGAAACCATGGCGACACCAGGGGAGGGTGGCCTAATATGTGCCATGAGGGGTGTGTGGCCTAATATGCAAATGAGTTCCTGCTGGGCTTTTTCTGCCCAAAAGCCCTGCCTCTAATGCTGAGTGACAGTTGCACCTCCCAACAGGATTCTTCCTTACACTGTGCCCTTTCCATCATGGAACAGCCTCCCAGAGGGTATCCGGAAGGCTTCCACACTCTCACAGCTTTTCGCAAACTTTGCAAAACTGAATTATTGAAGAGGTCTTTTCTGCACAGGCAGTGGAATCCGGCTGCACTAAATGATTCACAAAGTTACTTGGAAAAATTATTAGGGACTGTGGTCTATGCTACTGTGCGGAGCTTGCTGAAACCGGGGTCCCGCTAGTGAATTTTGCATCGTTTAATGTTTCTCGTTAACACTTAACGCTTTGCTTTCATTTTGTGTTTTGGATGGCAGACCTCCAAGGAAGTCCAAGGTCTGGACGCAGAGGCAGGCAATGGGAAACTGCCTCTCAACGGGCTTCAGTTCTGCGTTTAGGCTTGGTTCTACACAGGGGTAGAATTCTAGCAGGAGCTCCTTTGCATCTTAGGCCACACACCCCTGATGCAGCCAATCCTCCAAGAGCTTACAAAAAAGAGCCTTGTAAGCTCTTGGAAGACTGGCTACATCAGGGGTGTGTGACCTTAATATGCAAAGGAGCTCCTGCTAGAATTCCACCCCTGGTTCTACAACCCTAATCTTATTGCGTTATGAGTTTTTTCTTAAATTTGAATTTTATTTTAAAAAATATTTTATAGGGATACATATTATCATCATAGGGATACATATCATTTATCTTCTTCTTCTTCTTCTTCTGAGCCAGTTTGGTGTAGCAGTTAAGCGTGCAGACTCTTATCTGGGAGAACCAGGTTTGATTCCCCACTCCTCCACTTACAGCTGCTGGAATGGCCTCGGGCCAGCCATAGCTCTCGCAGGAGTTGTCCTTGAAAGGGCAGCTGCTGTGAGAGCCCCAGGGCTTTTTTTGTAGAAAAAGCCGAGCAGGAACTTATTTCCATATTAGGCCACACTTCCTGACATCACCATTGTTTCACAATGGGCTTTTTTGTAGAAAAAGCCCAGCACGAGCTCATTTGCATATTAAGCCACACCCCCTGATGTGAAGCCAGCCAGAATGGTGTTCCTGTATGTTCCTGCTCAAAAAAAGCCCTGGAGAGCCCTCTCAGCCCCACCCACCTCACAGGGTGTCTGTTGTGTGGGGAGAAGATAAAGGAGATTGTAAGCCGCTCTGAGTCTCTGACTCAGAGAGAAGGGCGGGGTATAAATCTGCAGTCTTCTTCTAGCTGTGAATGATTTTAAGTGTGTGCCTTTTGGTTTCAGGCCACTGAAGAAGGCTCTCAGAGCCAAAACGCGTCTGGTCTAGTGGCTTTTTGAGATATTCAGCTATGTGATTCATGCTCAAAGAACCAGTTTGGTGTAGTGGTTAAGTGTGCGAACTCTTAACTGGGAGAACCAGGTTTGATTCCCCACTCCTCCACTTGCAGCTGCTGGAATGGCTTTGGGTCAGCCATAGCTCTGGCAGAGGTTGTCCTTGAAAGGGCAGCTGCTGGGAGAGCCCTCTCAGGCCCACCCACCTCACAGGGTGTCTGTTGTGGGGGGAGAAGATATAGGAGATTGGAAGCCGCTCTGAGTCTCTGATTGAGAGAGAAGGGCGGGGTATAAATCTGCAGTCTTCTTCTTGCCTTCGAGCTGACAGCTGGAGTTTGTTTTTGCAATCAGCAGCAATCGTTCCAGAATTGGAACATGATGCAATAGAAAGCACATGCCTGCAACTCTGGCATCTGTGGCTTTCATGCTTTAAAAAAATAATAATAAACCCGGGAGGCGCTCGGTTACCATGGTGAGGAGACCCACAGAAGAAGCTAACTGTGAACAGAGTTGGAGCTCAGTAGTAGCAATACGTTGCCAAGCAAGTCACCTAACAGTTTCTCGGCCTTACCGATAGCACAGGGACGTAGAATGGTGTGGTTTAGCCTGACCTCATCTGGTCTTGCAAGGCAAACACTGACAGGACTTGGATGGGAGACCGCCAAGAAAGGCTCTGCAGAGTCAAGCAACAGCAAACCACCTCTGCTTCTCATTCACCTTGAAAGCCCCTTGCTGGGGGTCACCATTGAGTCAATGCTTGGGTGGGAGACCACCAAGGAAGACTCTGCAGAGGAAGATTATGGAAAACCACCTCTGCTTCTCACTCGCCTTGAAAGCCCCTTGCTGGGGGTCACCATTGAGTCAATGCTTGGGTGGGAGACCACCAAGGAAGACTCTGCAGAGGAAGACAATGGCAAACTGAGAGCCAGTTTGGTGTAGTGGTTAAGTGTGTGGACTCTTATCTGGGAGAACTGGGTTTGATTCCCCACTCCTCCACTTGCAGCTGCTGGAATGGCCTTGGGTCAGCCATAGCTCTCGTAGGAATTGTCCTTGAAAGGGCAGCTTCTGTCAGAGCTCTCTCAGCCCCACCTACCTCACAGGGTATCTGTTGTGAGGGGGGAAGGTAAAGGAGATTGTGACCACTCTGAGACTCTGAGATTCAGAGTATAGGGCGGGATATAAATACAATATCTTCTCCTCCTTCTTCTCCTTCTCCTTCTTTTCTACTTCTCCCTGGCTTTGAAAACCCCTTGCTGGGGTCACAAGTCAATGCTTGGATGAGGGACCACCAGGCCTGGTTTTTTGGTAGGAAAAAGCCCAGCAGGAATTCATTTGCATATTAGGTCACACCCCCTGACATCACCATTGTTTCACGCAGGGCCTTTTTGTAGAAAAAGCCTAGCGGGAACATTTGCATATTAAGCCACACACCCGACAGCAAGCTAGCTGGAATTGTATTCCTGTGTTTTCCTGCTCAAAAATAGCCCTGGAGACCACCAAGGAAGACTCTGCAGAGGAAGGCACTGCCCAACCATCTCTTCTTCTCGTCGGCCTTGAAAGCCCCTCGCTGGGGTTCCTATAAGTTGGTAGCTAAGCGGGGTTGGTATTTGGATGGGAGACCACCAAGGAAGACTCTGCAGAGGAAGGCACTGCCCAACCATCTCTTCTCGTCGGCCTTGAAAGCCCCTCGCTGGGGTTCCTATAAGTTGGAAGCTAAGCAGGGTTGGTACTTGGGTGGGAGACCACCAAGGAAGACTCTGCAGAGGAAGGCGATGGCCAACCATCTCTTCTTCCCGCCGGCCTTGAAAACCCCTTGGTGGGGTCTCCGTAAGCCCGCTGAAACCTGGCAGCGCTTCCAAATGTACATACCTCACACGATAGAGGTTTTCAAGACGATGCATGGGGTGGTGAGATTGGACAAAGAGAAACGTTTCTCTTTCTCCCAAAATACTAGAACTCGAGGGCATCCAATGAAGCTGGTGGGCTGTAGGTTCAGGACAGACAAAAGGAAACACTACTTTACACAGAGAGTGATGAAAAGGAATTTCCTACCAGAGGATGTCATGATAGCCACAGGAAGAAACAACTTTAAAGGGGGATTCGAGCCAGTTTGGTGCAGTGGTTAAGTGCGTGGACTCTTATCCGGGAGGACCAGGTTCGATTCCCCACTCCTCCACTTGCAGCTGCTGGAATGGCCTTGGGTCAGCCATAGCTCCCACCAGAGTTGTCCTGTAAAGGGCAGCTTCTGGGAGAACTCTCTCAGTCCCACCCACCTCACAGGCTGTCTGTTGTGGGGAAGGTAAAGGAGATTGTGAGCCACTCTGAGATTCAGAGTGGAGGGTGGGATATAAATCCAATGTTGTCGTCTTCTTCTCCTTCTGGATAAGTCTATCAAGGGCAACTAAGGGAACCACATTCAGAGGCACTAAACCTCTGAATCCCAGAGCCAGGAGGTCTGTGGCTCAGCGGTAGAGCCTCCGCTTGGTGTGCAGAACTTCCCAGGTTCAGTCCCCAGCATCTCCGGTTGAAAGCAAGCTGATGTGAAAAGACTCCAGCCCGAGACCCTGGAGAGCCGTCTGAGGAGACAATACTACCCTTGATGGAGCCGATGGCCTGATTTAGTATTAAGGCAGCTTCGTGTGTTCACATGTGAGCTTCTGTGTGCAAGCCTGTCTTGGAGAGACACCGCAACCCTACTCCGGAGAAGCTGAGCGGACACCAAGCGCCTTCCAGAAACCAACATGCCCATGAACCCGCAATGGTGCCAAGGAAGTGCCAGGCTCATGTGTTCTGTGATCACCCCGTGGAGCAGCATCTGATCGCTCACTCATCTGTCGAATAAAAACAGCCTCCCACTTACTCTCTCGCTGTGAACCGGTTGTATCCGTATCAGTGCTTCCACCCACCAGCGCATGTGTGGTAGTTACAGCAGAGGCGCACGTTTTCTTCCCCTGCCGGCAGGACATGCTAGCCAATGAGAATGTGTCTGTCCCGCCCTTCCTACAAGG
The DNA here is from genome assembly GCF_032191835.1 of Heteronotia binoei. Taxonomy (NCBI): domain Eukaryota; kingdom Metazoa; phylum Chordata; class Lepidosauria; order Squamata; family Gekkonidae; genus Heteronotia; species Heteronotia binoei. The sequence goes on along the minus strand of NC_083243.1, from coordinate 17,758,974 downwards.
AACTCCGATGTTATTATGATATCACAGAGTTGGAATGGGCCATACAGACCATCCAGCCCAACCCTCTGCTCAATGCAGGATCAACTTAGAGCAGGGGTGTCAAACTCACGAGGGCTGAATCTGACATAAATGAGACCTTGTCAGGCTGGGCCGTGTTGGGTCGGGCCAGGTCATGTGTGTGTTGTTGTTCAGTTGCACAGTCGAGTCCGACTCTTTGAGGCGGAGGGACGGTGGCTCAGCGGCAGAGCATCTGCTTGGGAAGCTGAAGGTCCCAGGTTCAATCCCCGGCATCTCCAAAAAAGGGTCCAGGCAAATAGGCGTGAAAAACCTCAGCTTGAGACCCTGGAGAGCAGGGGAGGGATGGTGGCTCAGTGGCAGAGCATCTGCTTGGGAAGCAGAAGGTCCCAGGTTCAATCCCCGGCATCTCCAAAAAAGGGTCCAGGCAAATAGGCGTGAAAAACCTCAGCTTGAGACCCTGGAGAGCAGGGGAGGGATGGTGGCTCAGTGGCAGAGCATCTGCTTGGGAAGCAGAAGGTCCCAGGTTCAATCCCCGGCATCTCCAAAAAAGGGTCCAGGCAAATAGGCGTGAAAAACCTCAGCTTGAGACCCTGGAGAGCAGGGGAGGGATGGTGGCTCAGTGGCAGAGCATCTGCTTGGGAAGCAGAAGGTCCCAGGTTCAATCCCCGGCATCTCCAAAAAAGGGTCCAGGCAAATAGGCGTGAAAAACCTCAGCTTGAGACCCTGGAGAGCAGGGGAGGGATGGTGGCTCAGTGGCAGAGCATCTGCTTGGCAAGCAGAAGGTCCCAGGTTCAATCCCCGGCATCTCCAAAAAAGGGTCCAGGCAAATAGGCGTGAAAAACCTCAGCTTGAGACCCTGGAGAGCAGGGGAGGGATGGTGGCTCAGTGGCAGAGCATCTGCTTGGCAAGCAGAAGGTCCCAGGTTCAATCCCCGGCATCTCCAAAAAAGGGTCCAGGCAAATAGGTGTGAAAAACCTCAGCTGGAGACCCTGGAGAGCCGCTGCCAGTCTGAGAAGACAATACTGACTTTGATGGACCGAGGGTCTGATTCAGTAGAAGGCAGCTTCATATGTTCATATGTTTGCGACACCATGGACAAAGTCACGCCAGGCCCTCCTGCCTTCTACCATCCTCCGAAGTCTGCTCAAATCTGTGTGTCCCTATTTATGAATAGGTAACAGAGATATAAACTTTATAAAGGACACAGACAAACACAATGATTTAAAAAAAAAAACAACCTTAAAACACTCAGTCTTAAAGGTGCTTTCTTTGCATTTCTCCCATGGGATCTAGGAAACTGGGCAAAGGAAATTCTGGCTTTTTCCTTCCTTTCCAAGGGGACCAGGAAGGGGAGGAGCCTCAGCCAATAGAAGGAAGAGGGATTTGGCTCAGTAGCTCTGTTGTGCGATTGAGAGATCCTGGTAAAGCAAGCTGTTATGCAGAAGGAAGCAAGAGAGGGGAGAAGGAAGCAGATGAAAGCCAGTTGCTCAGGGGCCTGATAGGAGCGCTCTGGGGGCCTGATTCGGCCCCTGGGCCACATTTTTGACACCCCTGGTCTAGAGCATCCCTGAAAAGGGTTTGTCCGGCCACTGCTTAGAGACTTCCAGTGAGGGAGAGCTCACCACCTCCCTAGGGAGCTGATTCTACTGCTGGACAACTCTGGTTCTCCCAGATAAGAGTTCGCGCACTTCACCACTACACCAGACTGGCTCTCAGGAGGAGGAGAAGATTAGATTAATACCCCGCCCTTCACTACCCAAAAGAGCCTCAGGGCAGTTTACAATCTCCTTTCCCTTCCCCTCCCCTCCCCACAACAGACACGCTATGAGGCAGATAAGGCTGAGAGAGCTCTCCAAGAATTGCTCTCGAGCAGAACAGCTCTAAGATAACTTGTGGCTGTGCAAAGGTCACATCAGCAGCTGCAAGTGGAGGAGTGGGGGATCAAACCCGGTTCTCCCAGAGAAAAGTCCATACACTTAACCATACAGCAAACTGGGGAGAGAAGGGACTCCAATGGGTTATAAAGCCCTGGATGCCACCTTCATTTCCTCCAAATGAACTGATTTCAGTCACCTGGTGATTAGTTGTAAGTGCAAGGCATCTCCAGCCACAACCTGGGGGTTGGCAACCGATGTTCCCTCTAGGCCGTGGAGTCTTGTGAGCAGAAATTCTACTTTGTGAGCTACTAGCATTAAAGTTGTGAGCTACTGTAAGATTCACAAATCTCTACAAGGCAAGAAAACCAGAACAAAACAAACTTCCCAATCAATTTAAAAAATAAAAGTTCAAATAATCCTGCCTTTAGTTTTGAAGGGTCCCTTAAAAATCCAAATCCCCCCCCCCAAAAAAGAGTCCCAAAATGTTATGCCAGTTGAAGTACTTGTAGAGATTTGTGAATCTTACAGTCATAATGAAGGTTTAATAATTGTTAGAAATGGGGGCTTTTCAATGATTGATGCCTAATAGGGAAATTAAAAATTAACTGTAATAATGTGAATGTCTAAAAAAAATTCTAAAACATTTTAAAACTCAAATACACCCCACTGGAAGGCTTAATTGTTTAATTAGGATTAGGAGTACCGTAGCTAAAATTAAACACACACACACACACACAGAAATGTACATGCACTCGCATAAAAATGCATGGGAATGAAGTTTTGAGCTACTAACATTAAAGTTGTGAGTTACTGCATAAATTAGTTTGCTCCGAGGCCATTTTTTCGTGAGCGAAGACAAAAATGAGGGAGCCAGAGTCTGAACGGCTGTGAACTAGCTCACACTAGCTCAGCTTAAAGGGAACACTTTTGGCAACCCTATTCTTCCCCTCCCCTGCTCAATGTGTTAGAACTGGCGAGGGCATCGCAGAAATGCACCCCGGTAATGCGCAAGTGACAGCTAAAAGTGCCACCCCTCAGCTCCCCGGCCATAATTTCCTCCTTGAGCATCCAAGATTATTTCATCTCCTCCAGGAAACAATATTTCACATAGGAGCGTTCCATCTGAATA